>NW_027069717.1:584809-746235 GCF_002906115.3 Quercus suber
TTTTTTTTTTTTTTTGAATAGAAAAAATTTATAGCAACAAACAAACACACTCCAAAAGACCAGAGTCCTTAACAAGAGCAACCTCCAAACAAGGACACCAACCAACAACAAGGCACTCACAAAGTTTGTGAATTGTGATTACAAAAAAAAAAAGCATAGATATAGATGGTCGAGTCAACATACTCTTCACACACACCATGACACTGATATTATATAAGCTAGTCTAGAATCACAACCAATTTCACATTTATTTTTACAACACTCTTAGCATATTGTGATTAACTACATATCATTTTCATATGAATTTACTATTTTTATTTTATCACTAAAAGTCAGCCACGTTCCCATAAAAAAAAAAAAAAATCAGCCACGTTAAATAGTTGTGAAATAAGTATAAAATTGTATGTAGTAGCATTGAGTTCATGTGCAATAATGAATGCACTTCAAGAGACCCTCAACTCACAAGCCCAAAGGCAGAATCACACTCAATACGCAAATTCCACATGAAAATTAATGCCCTTCATTTTCAAATATTTCTAGGAAACATTAACGAATACCTTAAGGGTATTGGTTTAGGAGCTACTTTTAAAAACATTTTATGGGAAAACGATAAAGTAATTAATTTTTTTGACAGTTTTTTATATTTCCTATAAAAGTGGTGTCAAAACTTTTCTAATATGATTTATTAACAATTGTTCTAAGGATACCCGTTAATATGACCCATATTTCAATAGTTAATGAAGTCATTTCATTTCCCAAAAAAAAAAAAAAAAAATCATTTAAACATACTGATACATTAAATGTGGATCAACCTATACAATGTGGCTGTGCCAATACATAAGCACCAAAGAGTGAGAAGTGAAGCAAAGTAGTCAAAAGAAAGTCCTAGTGTCAATACCTAGGTTAGGTGTCTTGAGAGAGTAAGGTGTGTTGGAGTAAATAGCTATGTCTATTGGAGTAAATAGCTATGTCCCAAATTTTCAGCATAAAAATGATCCCATCTTTTCTTTTGATTTTTTTTTACGCATTCCTATTTCCTACTCTAACTATCCTGATGAAAAAGAGTTTAGCTTTAGCATTTTCTAATAAATATGAGTAATATTACATCTATAGCATTTTTCACAATAAAACTTAGGTGACAATCTATTTATGAGTAATATTACATCCATAGCATTTTACACAAGTGCTGCTCATGATCAATCTTATAGTCATTTTGAAGGTCATGCCTCTGAAGATTATATTCATTAATATGTACTTTTCTTTTTTTTGTTATTCAAAATTTCAACAATGAATTTTCATGATAAACGATGTTAATCTCTCTTTATGATGAAATGTCGATATTTCATTGCATAGTATTTTCAATTTATACACTCAAAATCTTAAGCTTCTTTAACCATCAGATTACTAGCGAGATAAGGTATTAGGGCCTAGAAACAGAAGCAAAGGACCAGTACCTTTATAGTTTCAACACACACACACACACACACACACACACACACATGTTGCATAATACAAAAAATTGTGAATCCAAATCATGTTTGTGAATTTTTCTTACCATTTTCTCACCCTCCAAGAGATTTTAAATGACATTGGCATTACTGAAATTGGACGCTAAAATAACTTTCTTGATGCTGTTTTCCTCTATAGCAGGTTGCAACAACAAACATCAGCAAGGGGATATGGCAGCCAACTTAGGGTGAAAATGGGTCAAAGTAAGTATGCCAGTGTGTAAAGCCAATTCTTGCCAATACAAAAAAAATCCTAATTAACACGGGACACAGTTTTATGGTGTTTGTAACAGACTTGACTTTATGGTTGATGTGATAATCCTATGTGAAGATTCACCACTTAAAAAAATGAATGATAGGAAGTTTAAATAGATCAACTTAAGGATGCATTAATACTGTTATTTTAACAAAACTATATACAATGCCAAACTAAATAGCATACATGAAAAAACTAAATTCAATTCATACTGATATGCATGGCTCCTTCACTCTTGATCAAGGAACCATTTGCTATCTTGACTTCCAGCTTTCTTGCGCTGGACATAGGCAGTTTGATTTTGGACATGATGGAAGGGTTCAAGAAGTTATGAGTGTTGGCAGTATCCACCAAGAGTATCACTCAGATGCCCTTTGATTTGACCCTAAAGCCTTATGGTTTCCTGTTAATGCATATGATGAAATCTCTCGTAGTTCCCTGGAGGTTTCAAGTCTTCTTGCAAATATGGCATTCTTTTAGCCTCATATTCTTCTAACTGCACTTATTTCTTTACATCATGGAGTTCTCACCCCTCCATCTAGTATAGTTTTTCAAGGTATTGCATTTATGCCCACATGCCACTTTCCATCATGGTAGTAAGTGGTAACAATCCTTTCTTTCTCCTTTCTTCAATTTGAGCAGGAGAAATATTTTGAGTTGGGATCTTTGGCTTTTGATCTGTCTCAGGAGGGATTTCCTTGATCAAGCACCGGATTCATGGTCCTCCTGCTGCCAAAGACATATTCTTCTAGAATCTTGGCCAACCCAAAAGCAGTGTTCAAGGAGGTGGAGTTTAACATCCTAACTGGAAGTCTGATCTCATCTCTTAGACCACTCAAGAAAAAAGTTAACTTGTGTTTCTCAGATAATCCCTTCCATCTATTTGACAAGACTTCTCACTGCGCCTTGTATGCAGCCATACTTGATGACTCTTTGAGCCTTGAGAGGCTTTACATTGGGTCATCATAAGTCGTGGGGACAAACCTGGTCTGCAATGCCCTCTTGAAGGCCCCCCAACTTGTAAACACTCCTGACTCTTCAGCATATTGGACCAAACCAAGGCTTTATCCCCATGTGGAAGGAAGCCATTAGAATCTTTTGGTGAGCAAGGGTGCTGTAATAGTTGAAGTATTGATTAGTTCCATTGTCCTTTGAAGATTGATAATGCCTCCCTTTGTTCTGCTCCAATAAGGGTCTTGAGAGTATCTAAAATTTGGTTCATTTGTTATGCCAAATGTCCAAAGACCTTTGTTGGCGCTCTTGCTGCTAATTCATCCTTAATTGCTTATCATCGATTCAGTCAATTGAGATGCTCTGGTTCCTTCCACCATCTCTAAGTTAAGGGTTTTTGTGAGGGATTTCACAATTCGCTCCAATACCAATAGGCTTGGTCTGCGATTAAATGCTATAAAAGATTTGAGTGTGTCTTCCTCATGACCAATTGGTTTTGAGGTGGAATGGCACAGCTCATGGTCCGACAAGTGGTATCAGAGCCCGGTCATAGGTTCAAGTCGTTGGAGCCTCATTGTGAGGGATTGTGCCCCCTCATCCTTCACCAATTGGTCGTTGGATGGATTGGTAAGGCACACAGTCCGACAGTTTTGATCCCAATTGTAATGATTTAAACAGGTAACTTGGGTTCTTTAAGAATTAGAGAAAGCTTGACTGATTCAAGGTAGCCTCCCTCCAAGAAAAGAGAAAGTATGACTTGATGTCTGATTACTTGCACACATGCAACTAATTGGCTAACTAACCCCTTGCCCTCTTTAATAATTAGAGAAAGCTTGACTGATTCAAGGTAGCCGCCCTCCAAGAAAAGAGAAAGCATGACTTGATGTCTGATTACTTGCACACATGCAACTAATTGGCTAACTAACCCCTTGCCCTCTTTAAGAATTAGAGAAAGCTTGACTGATTCAAGTAGTCGCCCTCCAAGAAAAGAGAAAGCATGACTTGATGTTTGATTACTTGCACACATGCAACTAATTGGCTAACTAACCCCTTGCCCAACTAAGTCATAACAACCTTAACAACCCTTTCAAGATTCATTCTTGCCCCTTCTTGCACTTAGTCTATTAGGCACTTTAGGCTCATGACATTCTCATGTGTATATATATATATATATATACACATACACACGTGTTTCCTTTTTCCCTAGTGTACATAGGAAGCAAAGTGAAAAATATGATAGCTCAGCTGTTCCAAGCATGATGCATACAGAGATTTAGGATTTAGATAAACCTGGCACCTAGACAGACATGGGAGCATCATCAGTTGTAGCATGGAACCATTTTTCAAAAAAACACACTTCAATAATAAATATCCACTCTTCAACCCCATTATGGTATAACTTACCCCTTGTGCCAATGATATAATAACGTAGCCTTATATTAAAATTTCAATTTAAGCTGGCTTTTTTCTCAACATATGCAATTAGAAATTCCCCACTAGAATCAAGTTCTTGAAATAAAATACTAGTATGATGGACAATTGATAGTGATTTTCCCTCTTCACTTCTTCTGGTTATCACTCAGATGATTCCATGCCACCATAATAGAATCTAATAACCTTTACATCAACTTGAACTAAACATATATGAACAAATTGAAAAAAGCTTTTGGGGTTGAACCAGAAATACCAAAACATCAAGCCTTGGTTTAGTCAATACGCATGGGGTGGGGGTCTTGTTGGACGGGTACCAGTTAATGATTTATCCCTCTGGGATCAATATCAATATCTTAGACTATCGTAGTAATGAGTAATGACTATAAATTATGACAAAAGAAAAGAAAAACAAAACAAAACAAATTCCGATTGTTCACAGTACTAGCAATCTGCAAAGCGAACCTGACCTCCAACAAAACTTTGCAACCATCAAGGGCCATACAGCCCTCACACTAATCACTGAAAATTCAGAAGTCAAGAACCAGCCAAACCGTGCAAGCATGTAATCAACAAAATGTGAAAAAAAAGTAAACAAAGATTTAAAAAAAAAAAAAAAAAAAAAAAAAAACTTAAGTGAATAAATTCCTGGTGAATCAGTCCAGCCAAACTATTGAAACAAACAAAGAAAATAATACTCAAAGGAAGCCTCTTTTGGTCCGTTTGGAAACAACTTATTTAGCTGAAACTAAAAACTTTTTACTGAAAGTGAAGAAAAAAAAATTTTAAGAGCTAGCTGAATAGTGCAATGGGACCTATGAATAGTATCAAAAAGTGCAATGAGACTCATAAATAGTATAAAAAATAAGCTAAAAACTTAAATAAGCTGAACTTTTCATTACATCCCAAACAAATTCTTTGTATCATAATGAGATAGAACAACTCCATTGAATTTTTCTAGTAACTATAACTTAATTATGACAAACTTTTCCAATTTCTACTATAATATAAACAACATACTTTAATTCCTTGAACAGCCTAGCAGGCAATTTCTACATCTTGAATTACCAAAAGGTTTTTTTTCCCCTTCTGTTTCTACCTCCTACAAATCTTAATATTTTCACAAATAGAGCAGCACAAATGGGTCAAATTACATAGTTTCGTACAACTTTGAGTCCCAAAAATTGCTCATTCAATCAGCGAAGTGAGAAGCATTCCAACAATGATGGTAGAACAATCAGACAATGAAACATTTTTGTCATCTAGATTCCTAAACACTGATAATTTACTCATGACAGATTTAAATTATCATAAATTCAAATTTCAAGTAAACTTGACTTAGGTCACTTCTGAAACAGAACAAAGCTACAGGCTACAGCTGTAACAAAGAAGTTTTTTTTCAAAACCACATCATGAAGTAAAACAAAAGAACACACCTAAAGTTACTTCCATGTGCTACTCTGAGTCACTTAGGATTCTTAAACAAACAATTTATGCTTTATACTGTTGCTAGTTCCAGGAACTATGAAGAGAAGGAGAAGAACAAGTAAAAATAAATAAATAAAGACCCATTGACTGCTTTTCACTCAAGTGCCTACTTTTAAATTTAAATTAATAGATAAACTGCCTGCTTTATACACAAACGCATGAGTCATAAGTCATACCAGCGTCGTTTTGAAAATTTGGAGCCACTCCCACTTTTTGAAATTTCATCACTGCAAAAAAAGAAAAAAAAAAAAAAAAAAGGTAACCCAAATGTTTAATCCTAATAATTCTCTCCATTTTCTTAGTATCCAAACGGCAATATATAAATACCCCAAAAACCAATCAAAAAGCACGACAGGGTGAGTACCAAACACATAACATTTGGAAGCTTTTCATTCAATACTCACAAGCAACAACAACCCCTCTCGCTTTCACAACTCGCTAACACCAAATCACCGACTCAGTTAAAAAAACCCACGTGTTAACATCACAGCCCCATTTATCATAGCCACACCCATTATAAGAAAATCAAGCGTCATTTTCGCATATTTTCATATTTTTATTTATTTATCACAATCAGTCAAATTATATTATCCCTTAAGCAAAGTACAACGTGGCGACGATCCTCATCCTCACTAACGTGCGCAGATCCCCCCAATCCCACGTTTCACTGATGCTAACATGCACCGTCAATTCTAACGTGCACGGAATCTCGTACGGAAGCCCGTGAATCCAGGAGAATATTGCTAACTTACGCAGCGAGCACACGTGGAATGTTTAGCTTTTTCTTTTTTTTTTTCCTTTTTTGAGGAAAATGTTTATCTATTGAATATAAAAGGCGACGAGAAAAATACGAAAAGCCATTCGTAACGTTTTATAAAATTAATTAATAATAAAAACAAAACACTGTGATACTCTAATTAAGATTATAACTAAAAATTATTTAATTAAACAAAATAAAATTAAAACAGACAATCCCTAAAAACATTTAAAAAAAAAAAAAAAAAAAACATTAGCTGTGTAATACAACGATCTTCTTCTTTTCTTGCCTAAATCAGAAACTACTACCCTTACTAAAGTAAGGTATTTACAATCACTGCCATCACTCTTAAAAACACAACCTAACACAAACAGTAAAAAAAAAAAGCTTCTACTTCTTTGCCTTCCTCGCCGGAGCTTTCTTCTTCGCCGCCGGAGACTTCACGCTCTTCGGCTTCGGTGCTTTCTTTGCCGGCGCCGCCTTCTTCGACGGAGTTGTTCTTGATGAAGTCCTCGCCACCTTCGCCTTTGGCTTCGCAACTGGTTTTGCTTTCGCTGCAACCTTCGTCTTTGGCTTTGGCTTCGCAGCCACGGACTTCGCCTTAGGCTTCACAGCCGCTGCGGCTTTTGCCTTTGGCTTTGGCTTGGTTGAAACTTTCTTTGCCTTGGGAGCAACTTTGGTTGCCTTCGGCTTTGCAACGGACTTAGGCTTCGCCGGAGCAGAAACGGTTGAGGACTTCTTCACCGGAGCGGCAGGAGCGAGCTTGAACGAGTTTTTCACCTTGACGAGCTTTCCGGAAGCGACGAGTTTCTTCAAATGGAAGAGCAAAAGCTTGCGGAAACTCGTCGGCAAGTGCTTGTGCTTCTCCTCCGAGTACTTCGTGATCGCGTACTGGCTTGAACCTGTCTTCTCCTTCAGAGTCACAATCGCCTCTGTAATCATCTGCAAAAAAACCAAAATCAAACACAAAATATCAGTTTCAGATCTGAAAATTTTGAAAAAGAAACAGTTTTTTTAGAGAGAGAAAGTTAGGGTTTCTAGAGAAAGAAAGAGAGAGAGAAAAAACATACATCGAGGAAAGGAGGGTGAGAGGGTGAGGATTTGGGCTTTTTAGGGCCGGACGATTTTCTCGACTCAGTAGTAGCTGCCATGGTGAGTTAACTCGGACGAGTTGAATGGAGATTGATTCGGAAGCAGAGCAGAAAGGAATTGGAGTCGAAGAGCGTTTTGGTTTTTGGAGAGAGAAATTTGGATATGAGATGAGACGGCTAAGGAGAGAGATTAATATAGTGAGAATGTGAAAGAAATGGTGAGCGGTGATTGGTGGAAAGTAGTGAGACGCGGATTGAGGCAAATTTGAAAGTTTGAATGTGGGCCATTGGATTAGCGGGTTATCTACGGCTTGGGGTGGAAGTTTGGGTGGGGTTTGGATTGAGGATTTTAGGGGATAAAAGTTTTGGGGGTTGAGATGAGTTTTGGGTGTGTTTTTCACTTGATTTGTGAGGGGTGTAATTTGGGTTGTGGGTCATGGATTTTATTGAGGTTTCGATGGTTTTTTAGAGGAGGACGTAAGCTTTGTAATGAGTGTTTATTTAGGTCTTTTGGGTTGGAGAATTGGGAGAATCTTGGGTTTGAAGGTGAATTGGTCAGAATTAGGGTTTTTGAAGAGTTTGGTTAGGTTTGGATGAATTTTGAGGCAATGCTTGGTGTTAAATTGTGATTTTTCAATTGTATATGATTGAAAGGTTCTAAAGGAGTCAATTGGTTCAAGAATCATGGAATTTGGACAAATATTGGTACTTGAAATATTAATCAGAATGTCATTTAAGTTGAACATATCAAACCCATGTTCACTATCTCACAATTTAGGGATTATCATTCCTTAGCCAACAATTATCTCCAATTAATCAAATTATTAACCACTTGTTAATGACTAAGGATACTTTTCAAGCATAGTTAATCGTATATAATGAACTTTTTCTCCAGGGTAAGCTTGTTTATGATAACGGCCAAATATAGTTGAATGTCTCGTATGGCAGTTGTTTTAGTCTATGTGCAATTTAAGGAATCGACATTCTCTACATTGTCGTGTTTTGCGCCATAAACATTAAATGGGAACCAATCTTATCTTTATTTCTCATATGCGAATCGTATACATATCCAATATTCTTTTTTAGAGAAGTTTCAACTTTCATTTCATTTACCATATAATTATATGGCATCCACTTAGGTTATGTCTTGAAATAGATTCATGCTTTTTATCAAGCTCATTTGACTAATGTTCATCTATTAGAGATGTCTAGTTAGATCAACTATCTCGAACCGATTCATTCAAATAGAATTATTTATAAATTAATCATTAAAAACAAGCACTTACAATAGAGCATAGAAATTCTTGTTCTACTCACTAAATGAGGAGAAAAGCATTTTTATATTGCTCCCATCCTAAAAGTTGAAATTTGAAATTTGTTCTTATAACTTTATCTAAAGGTTGCCGAGAATAATGAAAGTATACTACAAAAAATGATTCTCAAAATTTGTATTTTTAGATCTTTAATCAATAGCCTATACTTATACAAATGTTTAATTCCCCATCCTTGCCAAGAACATGGGTGATTTCCTCAATTCAACCAATTTTTAAAGATTAGATCCATTTTTCAATCATGCTTGGAAAATTATCTTCCAGCCATTAGTGATAGTTCAATGAAATAAGAATGCTTCCTATTGCATCTACTCAAGATGCAAATTACATTTTTAACTATTGAAGGGTAACTTTAGAAATTAATTTCTTCCTTAGCATCTCTCAATTTTTAATAAAAATTTTAAACTTAAAAATAAATTGTTCATCATAAAATCTCAACAAGAAAAATGGAAGAATTTTATTATGCCACTGCTATATGAAAATAGTTAGTGAATAATAAGTATTTTTATTTATATATTAAAAAAAAACATTTTTCTTGTTTGCTCCAACAAAAATTCCACAATAAAATTTTAATTTTTTTTTTCTTAAATAGTCAAAATATTGAAGTTGTGTCGCATTTATATGACTAGACAATTTAATGTATAACTTAGTTTTATTAGAGTGCCATTGTAGGATTTGTTTAATAAACTCAAAAGATACTCATATTGCCTCACATGAGCTAAATTGACTTCACAAAAATAATGGGGATGGGTACTTTAGATATTCCTAAACATTTAAGCTTTCTCAACCATCTTTCTCTGTTCATACTTCCTATAGCATAGTTTGTCATGTTATTTCTCCTAGTGTGAATCATTATTAAAAATCAATTTTTAATCACCTACTTATTAGGAAAAAATGTTAATAATTTCTCAATAATAAGTTTTGCACTAACTTTTCGTGCCAACTTTACTAATATCCAATTATTTTTTGAAAAGAGTTTTAATCTATGACACTCGCTACTGATGATAGCTATTTATCATTAGACCAAAATACCAATCAATTTTTTGGTGTAGCCTGAAATTAAATCTCAAATCTCTTATTCAATCATCATAGACTTTATCAGTTGAACTAACTGGAACCTACACTAATATCCAATTATTAAAGTGCTCGAACAATTTTATAATTATTGAGTAAAGAGACTTGTAATTCAACTGGTACTTTATGATATTTTCAATGGAAACATACATGATTCAAATCCTCCTTTAACCATCAAATTATAAAAAATGAAAAAAAAAATTATAAATAATGATTGTGGGGTACAGAAATTTAAATAAGGTAATAGTGTCACATGTCATACCCATGGCCGAGAAGGCCATTACCGTGTTAAGGAGGAAGAGTTTCAGAGAGGGGGTTAGCTTGACATGATTGGAGGGATGGAAACTGCCACCACATTTATTGCGCCTCACCAAACCCTCTGGCCGCATTTATGTAGAAAAAACTCCTGAACAGTACTGTCTTGGTTGCCCAACTCATAATAGGTTGCCGAGGGCGTTTGATGGGACAAGCATTCGAGTAATGGCTTGCATATCAACAAATAAATGGAGGGTCAGGATCAGCCAAAAAAGGATATATAATGTGAGGGATCCTCCAGGGATGGGAGATCGGGAAATCTACAGAGAAAACACTGTAGCAACAAGAACTGAAATTGTATCCAAGTCTAAAAGAACTATATTCAAGAACCACTCTCCTCAGGCTTCGCTAAGGAAGGACTTCTTTGCATAGTGCTTGTCTTTCTTTGCTTTCTTATTATCTTAAATCCACTATGCGCGTTGCTTGATCCATTGAAGCCTAGTTTTTAAGCCTACTCTCTACAAATTCATGTATTGGGCTCTTTGAGCCTGAATCCTTTTACTTTTTAGTTTTAGGAATCAAAACGCTGCCCCTACAATTGGTGCCATCTATGGGAAAGCTTGAGCTTTAGTGAGATCAACGTCTAGCTATGGTAGGTTCGGGGTCCAACCAAGAGGAGTTTGTTGGGTCTCAGCGTTAGGACCAATTTCTCAATCTTGAATGAAGGGGGAACCGCAAGGTTAGTGTGCACATCACGCATACTAGTAAGAGCTAGTGTCGAGGTGGGAATTACATCTCTCATGAGGAGAATACTAGAAGCATGCAGTTGGAGATTGACCGTCTTCGCAAGAGGCTACACCGCGAGCAACGAAGAAGGACTTCATCAGACTCAAACCCTTTTTCTGATGATGATAGAGATGGCAGTTACAAGCCCAGGTCAAAGACTCCCCCCAATGAGTCTTTTTCGTGTGATAAGGATCACCATTATGAGCGCAAAAATAAGGGCATGTCTCGCAAAGGCCTGGGAAATGATGCTCTGAGGGCTAAACCAAATTTCCAAGTCACTTTTTACACGTAGAATTGAAAAAGGAAAGCTTCCTTGCCGGTTTACACAGCTCACGTTCATCATGTACAATGGTAGAACAGACCTTATGGAGCATGTGAGCCACTTCAACTAGAGAATGACTATATACTCCAGGTATGAGGCCTTGATGTGCAAGATGTTTCCATCCAGTTTGGGGCCTGTGGCGATAAGATGGTTTGACGGCCTGAGGGAAGGCTCTATCAACTCTTTTAAGGAGTTTACTCGGGCGTTCGGGGCTTGTTTTGTTACTTGCAGCATGGTTTCCCGGACTTTGGACTCTTTGTTGTCCATGACCATGCGGGAGGGGGAGACTCTGAAAACATATTTTGACAGGTACTGGGAGATGTTCAATGAGATTGATGGGACTTTCGACAACATGGCCATAAGGACTTTTAAGGTCGGCCTGCCCACCGAGCATGATTTAAGAAAATTTATAATAAGGAAGCTTGTTGGGAGCCTGCGTCAGCTTATGGATCCTATCGATGAGTACAAACAGGTCGATGAGGACTAGCAGCAATGAAAGGGAAAGGCTAAGGTGATCCCCCAAGAGCGGAGGGATTTCAGGTCGGATAGGTACAATAACAATCGACCTCGGAGAGATTTTGCCAGCCACCCTGGCTCGACTACCACCCAGATGGTTATTACTATATTCCGAGAACCTGTGCATCAGGTTTTGGAAAAAATTAAGAACGAGCCATACTTTAAGTGGCCCATTAAGATGGAAGGAGACCCCACGAGCCGCAACCAGAATCTTCATTACCAGTACCACTAGGAATGAGGGCACACTACCGAGGATTGCAGGACTCTGTGGAGCCATTTGGAGCAATTAGTTAAGGCAAGAAAATTGAAGTAATTCCTATATCAACCCAACATACAAGGTGGTTAGGCGGGGTTGGGGGCACAAAGAGATGCTTCTACAAGACCACCTTTGGGTACAATCAGTGTCATTCTTACTGCACTGGGAATGACTAGTCCTTAGCCATCCAGGGTGATGTCTATAGCTCGGTCATTTGCAAAGGGCTTGTCCCCTGATTCGAAGAGGAGTAGAATGGAAGTCCGACTGGTTTTGAGCTTTTCGCATGAGGATAAGGTTGGAACCTTTGCAGCCACATAACGATGCCCTGGTGGTCACTCTCAAGATAGGTGGGTATGATGTGAAAAGGGTGTTGGTAGACCAAGGCAGCGGAGCAGAGATTATGTACCCTAACCTATTTAAGGGGCTAAAGTTAAGGTCTGAGGACCTAACTTGCTACGATTCCCCTCTAATAGGGTTTGGCGAGAAGATTGTCTTTCTGAAAGGCTAAATCCGACTACCCATTCAAACAGGGACAAAGGTTGTGGAGGTGAACTTCATCTGGTATATGCCTACTCCACCTATACTGCTATTGTGGCACGACCTTAACTTCATGCCATGGAGGCCATTTCTTCCACCCTGCATTTAAAGGTGAAGTATCCGTCTGGGGGCCAGGTTAATGAGCTGGTGGGGAGCCAGTCTATAGCTAAATAGTGTTTGGTGGCCGTAATTAGACATTAGATTAGAGGTGAGCCCTCGGCCTTTACTGGGTAGGATTTATAGTAATCAAAGGTGCCGGTGTTGTCCACGAGGGTAGTGGTAGGGGGCAAAGTGGGAGCAATTGGAAAAAGTTATTATTGGCAATGATGAGGAGAAGTTCTTTTAGGTTGGAGTTCAGCTGCCTCCTTGAGAGAGGTAAGAGTTTATAGATTTTCTTAGAAAAAATATTGATGTATTTGCTTGGAGCGCTTATGAAGCCCCAGAGGTCGATCCAAATTTCATTTGCCATCTTTTAAACGTCAATCCATCTGTCATCCCTAAGAAGCAACCATCTCGGCGCTCATCTAGGGAACATTCTGATGTTGTCAGAGGGGAAGTACTCAAGCTCAAGCGGGCTGGGGCCATAAATGAGGTATTTTACCCCAAGTGACTAGCCAATGTAGTAGTGGTGAAAAAAAAAACTGGGAAGTGGCGAGTATGTGTAGACTTTACGGATTTAAATAAAGCTTACCCAAAAGAACCTTTCCCCTTGCCTCAGATAGATCAATTAGTGGACGCAACTGTAGGCCATCCTCAGATGAGCTTTTTGGACGCCTTTTAGGGCTATCATCAGATACCGTTAGCTCTGGACGATCAGGAAAAGACTACTTTTCTTACACCCACTGGGAATTACCACCACAAAGTAATGCCTTTTGGATTGAAAAATGCAGGGTCTACCTACCAGAGGATGATGACTAGAATGTTTAAACCTCAATTGGGTAAAAGTATTGAGGTGTATATAGATGATATGGTGGTGAAGAGTAAAGTAGAATTCGAGCATATAGATGACCTAGGGAATATTTTTGGGATACTGAGGAAATACAAATTGCTCCTTAATGCCACTAAGTGTCCTTTTAGCGTAGGCTCAGGTAAGTTTCTGGTTTATATGGTTACCCATCATAGAATTGAAGTTGACCTTAATCAAATTAGAGCAATTAACGACCTGTAGCCTCCTCGGAATCCTAAAGAGGTCCAAAAGCTGACAGGAGTGATTGCCGCTTTGAATTGATTCATTTCTCGATTAGCAGACAAGTGTAGGCCCTTCTTCCAGTTGTTACATAAATGGAAGAGGTTTGAATGGACAGAGGAATGTTCCTCAGCCTTCTAGCAATTGAAGGAATATCTTTCTCGGCCACCTATCATGTTCAAGCCCGAGAAGGAGAAGGTTCTATTTGCTTACATTGTTGTAGCCTCACATGCGATGAGTTTGGTACTGATATGGGTTGATGATGGAGTGCAAAGACCAGTGTATTACATGAGCAAATCATTACATGACGCAGAGGTTCGCTATTTACGATTGGAAAAAGCCATCTTAGCAGTGGTATACGCTATACAGAAGCTCTCACATTACTTCCAGGTTCACACTGTTGTGGTTCTAACCCAACTCCCTCTTTGATCACTGCTCTGGAAAGCTGATTACATAGGAAGGATTGCAAAATGGGAAACAACCCTAGGAGCTTTCAATATTAAGTATATGCCTTTCACTTCTATAAAGGGACAGGTCCTTGCAGATTTGGTGGCTGAGTTTTCTGAGCCTTTCGTTAGAAGAAAAGGGTGAAAGGCCGAACATGGATAGAAAATCAGTTGGGATGATCTCCTTGCATGAACCTCTATCTTAGAAGGTGTATGTTGATAACACAGCAAATCAAAGGGGATTAGGAGTGGGGCTAGAACAATAAGGCTAAGTATGAGGCTTTGTTGGAGGGAATGATTATGGTTTAGAAAATGGGTGCAAGAACAGTGGAGATATTTTCAGATTTGAGGTTGGTTGTAGGTCAAGTAAAGGGAAAGCAGGCTTTGTTAAAGGGAATGATTATGGTTCAGAAAATGGGTACAAGAATAGTGGAGATATTTTCAGATTCGAGGTTAGTTGTAGGTCAAGTAAAGGGAAAGCTGAAAGCCAGGGATGTAAGAATGCAGGACTATTTGAAACAAGTTAGGCACTTGTAGTCGGGGTTTGAATCTTTCTCCTTACAACAAATCCCAAGGAGCAGAAACACGCATGCTGACTCTTTTGCCACTCTTACAACCTCCTCAGCTTAGGGTTTATCTCGGGTTATCCTAGTTGAAGATCTATGCAAGCTTACTAAGATGAGAGAAGAGAGGGTCCTTATTCACCAAATTAGGGTATGGCATAGTTG
This sequence comes from Quercus suber, assembly GCF_002906115.3. NCBI lineage: Eukaryota > Viridiplantae > Streptophyta > Magnoliopsida > Fagales > Fagaceae > Quercus > Quercus suber. The sequence continues at coordinate 599,729 of NW_027069717.1, forward strand.
GATGGATCCTATTGTGCTCTTTCCTAAGGATGAGATCTTTCCTAAGGATGAGATCTTACCTAAGGAAAAAGGGAAAGCTGATAAAGTGTGGAGAAAAGCCCCTCGTTTTTGGTTGTCCGAGGATCAGAAGTTATACAAGTGCTCTTTTTTCTGGGCCCTATTTGTTATACGTCCATCCTGTGGCAGTGGAACTACTCTTAGAAGAGTTGCACGAAAGGATCTGTGAATGTCATACAGGAGACATATCATTGTCTCACAGGGCCTTTAATCAAGGGTATTAGTGGCCAAATATGCAAAAAGAGGCAGAAGAATACATTAAGAAGTGTGACTAATGTCAGAGATTTGCTCCAAACATTCATCAACTAGGGGGTGTCTTCAATCCTTTATCTAGCCCTTGGCATTTTTCTCAATGGAGCTTGGATATTGTAGGGCCTTTCCCTAAGGCAGTGGGGAATAGAAGATGGCTATTGGTCGACACGGATTACTTCACTAAGTGGGTTGAAGCTGAGCCACCGGCAAGTATTAGGGACGTGGATGCCAAGAGATTTGTGTGGAAAATATTGTTACTCAATTTGGGATCCTTCACACCCTCATCTCGAACAATGGTCTTCAGTTTGATAGCAAAGCCTTCAGGAGATATTGTTGTGAATTAGGCATTAAGAATAGGTACTCCACCCTGGCTTATCTGCAGGGGAAGGGATAGACTGAGGCTGTCAATAAGGTCATAGTGAGTGAACTTAAGAAGAGGCTAGATGATGCAAAGGGTAGATGGGTGGAAGAGCTGCCACACGTTCTTTGGACATACCGAACCACCCCTCATAGTTCAATAGGAGAGACATTATTTTTGATGACCTACGGAGTCGAGGCTATGGTTCCTCTAGAGACTGGATTCCCAACGCTGAGGACAAACTTATTCACTCCAGACAACAATGACAACCTACTAGAAAAGAGCCTGGATTTAAATGAAGAACGGAGAGAAAATGCCATGGTTTAATTAGCATATTATCAGCAAAAGCTCAAACAGGGGTATGACTTAAGCGTGGAGTTAAGGCCATTAGCTCTAGGGGACTTGGTATTGAGAAAGGTTATGGGTACTACAAAAAACCCAGCATGGGGAAAATTAGGGTCCAATTGGGAATGGCCATACCATATCACCTCGGTAGCTAGAATAAGTGCATACTTCCTAAAAGATCTAGATGAAAATGTTGTATCACGCTCCTAGAATGTAAATAACCTGTGAAGGTATTATTATTAATGAAAGGCAAATTTGTCATGCTTTTGTTAAAGTTATGTGTCATTTTAATTACTTGTTTGAATATTAAACAGAATCTTAGTCATGTTTGGCTCATTGGACCACATACTTTGGATAAATTAATATTCCTAATTACTTGTGTGGATATTAAACAAAATTTTGGTCATGTCTGGCTTCTCGGACCACATACCTCGTGTAAATTAATACTCCTCATTATTTCTTTAAGTATTAAACAGAACATTGGTCATACCTGACTCCTCGGACCACGTACCTTGGATAAATTAAGGCGTAAATACACTTTTGGTCCCTACATTTTGGGTCATTTCTCGTTTTGGTCCCTAAACTGATTTTACTCCTATGTCAGTCCCTAATTTTTCAAAATCGTTTTTAAAATAGTCCCTACCGTCAACCGGGTCACGGAATAAGCTGAGGTGGCAAACGGAAGTGCCAGGTGGCATGTTAAATCTGATGTGGCTAATAAAATAATAATAAAAAAAATTATTTGGCTTTTAAAAAATAACACATCAGCATTTTAATAATAAAAAATTCATGTCAGAAAATTTAAAAATAAAATAAAATAAAAAAACAAACCTTAAATCTCATTAAATTAAATAATTAAATTTGTATTTTTTTAATTGCTTTTAATTGTTTTTTTTTTAAGTTCATGTCCTGGTGAAGAAGAAGAACAATGTTCTTCTGAAAAAGTTTTTTCTTTTTTTGTTTTTTATTTTAAATTTTTTCAGTTTAATATTTTTAAAATTATTTTTATTTTTTTATTAATTAAAATGTGACTTGTCATTAAAATGCTGACATGGATGCTGATGTGGTAGCCACATTAGATCTAACATGCCACCTGGCACTTCCGTTTGCCACCTCAGCTTATTCTGTAACCCGGTTGACGGTAAGGACTATTTTAAAAACGATTTTGAAAAATCAGGGACTGACATAGGAGCAAAATCAGTTTAGGGACCAAAACGAGAAATGGCCCAAAATGTAGGGACCAAAAGTGTATTTACGCCATAAATTAATACTCCTCATTATTTCTTTAAGTGTTAAACAGAACATTGGTCATGCCTAGCTCCTCAAACCACATATCTTGGGTAAATTAATACTCCTTATTATTTCTTTAAGTGTTAAATAGAACCTTGATCATGCCTGGCTTCCCAGACCACATGCTTTGGGTAAATTAAAACTTATAATTACATGAACCTACTGTTGAATGGAGTGCTAAGTAAAATTCTAAGTATGATAGCCTTCTTGGATTATATACCCTGGATAGACATGAGCTTCACTATCATTTGAGGTTATGAAGAAAATGCAGAAGTACACAAAATCCTTTGAGCTATTTACCTGAGGCACACAAAGTTTGTTTTTTAAGTTGAGTTACTAGATGCCAAGTGCTATGGACAAGGTAAGGTTGTCCAATTACACTGCTAATTACATGAAAGGTAATAGTCGGATTGTTAATTGCATGGGTAACTATTAAATTTAAGGGTGAGAATATATCTTAATCAAGTTGATAGCTATTTTTTTTTTTTACTATTTGCGCATGGATTCATATTACTTGAATTAGCAACAACTCATTACTGTTAGCTTTTTGTCAAAATATTAGTCTTCACCCTTAGAAGCTTCATTACTCTAACCCCTCAACAAAAGACAAAACAGTAACTACAGCCAACCAGAGATAAATATTGCAAGAAAAACAAAGGTTTATAAAGCAAAAGTTGATGTCTTTTCATTGAACAAAAGAAGGATACATCATGAACAATTGCAAAATGCCATAATAAAAGAAAAAGTACAAAAAAAAAAAAATAGAAAAAGGAGAAAAGAAAAATCCTAAGCCAAGCCTTGGCTTGAGGTGGGTATTCTTTGTTGGCTAGATGAGAGACATGAGGATCAGTAGCCTTGGGAGCAGTTTCCTTAGCCTTGGGAGCAGCATCCTTGGCCTTGGGAGCAGCCTCTAAGCCTTGGGTCTCTGGCCGAGTTTTGGCTTCTTTACCTTTTCCCTTGTCCTCTAGCCGAGCTTTACCCTGACTAGCTTCTTTGCCTTTGGCCACTTCCACCCCTCGGCCTTGGTCACCAGCCTTGTTAGGTCCTTTGGAGGCTCAGGGGGGGAAGGGGGGGGGGGGAAGGAGAGACCTAAGTGCTAGAAAGCTGCTAAGGCACAGTTGCTGCAGGGGCAACATCTGCTTTAGGGCCCAAAAGTGCCGTAAGGGCTTCTCGGAGGTCTTCAGGGTAGTAAATGCTTTCAGCCCTCCTCCAATCCGAGGTTGCGGGAACTCCGGCCAAGTTCAGTGCCTCGGCCTACACCTTTTGGCAGTATTCCCTGCAGACCCCAGCCAGCTCTGCTGTCAGGCGGGCGTCAATCTCTTGCACGCAAAGGTCGTAGAACCTTTGCTCTAAAGCCTCCATAACTACCTTAGCCGCTCGAGCCGCCTCCTTAGCCTTCTCCAATTCTGCCTTTAGATCTAGGACTTGCTGTTTGGCCGTGGCCAGCTTTATCTCAGCATAATGGAGCTTTTTGCGCAACTCCTCAACTTGGTCCTGGGCATTCTTCAAGCCGGCTTCAGTGCTTTTTCGCCCCTTCTCCTCAGCGGTTAGCTTCACAGTGAGCTCTTAGTTCTTTTGCTCAGCGGTGCCCAAGGCCTTGCTGGTCTTGGCACGGAGGTTGGCTTCGACCTTAACCTTATTCCAGGCATCTTTCACCCACTCCTCGGCCATAAATACCTCCTGGATGGCCTGCACAAAAACGACAGAGGAATGCATTATCAAACAAGAAAAAGGTAACCTAGCATGATGTTAGTAGGGCGTGTCGAGAAACTTACCAAGGCCAAGTCCCTCTTCAGGGACATAAAGAGGTTTGGCTGCCTTATAGTCTTTAATGCAGCCATGTCCCTTGGTAACAGCAAGGGCTGCTCTAAGGCTTTGGCAAGATAGTGGGCGTTCCCTCTTTGAACTCCCTGATGGTGGAGTTTCGGGGTATAGCTACCCCATCCAGCTCTAGTTGAGGGTCCTATACTGGATTCTGAAGACGCACTTCAGCCATGTTCTAGTCGTCCTTGCTCTCAACCGAGGAAGCCCTTCCCGTGCCCTTGGCCATCTTTTGTTGCTTGAGGGGAGCCCTCTACTTTTGAGGTACCAACTTATTCTTCTTAGCCACCTCCTTCTCCTTCTTCCTCTTCTTCAGGTTGGCAAGAGCAAACGGGTTAACTAGAGGAGGAGGAGGAAGGGGAAGAGGAAGAGGAGGCTGAGACCCCGAGGCGTCCTTAGGCGCTGACCCCTTGGCCCTGTCTGCGAGGAGCTCACGCAAACCTTTCTTCCTATTCAAAGATGTTTTGTCTTCTTCTTCCTCTGAACTATTGTTTATGCACACAATAATAAACCTAGAAGAATGAACGCCCGAAGTCTTGTCAAGCTTGTCTCCGAATCCAAGACCTGGATCACAAGCTCTCCCTACTTCCCTTTCTCTTCCTCAAGATGGAACTAGTCTATCTTCGCCTTGGGTGACAGACACGAAGAAGCTGTCTCTTCTCTTAGAACTGCTGCTTCACGGGAAGAGTGACAAGAGGGTAGTTCAACATGCATGATGTCTTTTCGGGCTAGGAATCCGGGCACCGAGACATTTATCTGAGCCAGCGGAGGATCACCAACTCTGATCAAGTGGCCCAGGTCCTAGAACTTGTCGAACAAGGGCTTGAAGTCGAGGATGAGGTGAACAGCTCTCAGTTGTCTATCCTCACTCATAAACACCTCTGCTCTCAACACCTTATTGAGATTTGCAACGTTGACAAGGTTGAGGATAGGAGACAAGTGTCTTTTATCTGCAAAAACAGCAGAGAAGCAAAATCATAGTTAGAAAGATGAACCTTCAGTCATAAGAAAACAAAGTGCTAAAGAAAAAAAAAATGCCAAACCACAAAACGAAGTCCCATGTCAAAGGACCTAAACCTAGGGTACCCTGCCTAGTACTCCTTCCTGGGTTGGGCAGTGAAACCATCATGCTATTCACCTGAGGCGATTAGAAATTCATCTTTCATGCCTTTGTTGGATTTGGGGAGACACGAGACGAGCCTAACAACAGAAGACCTAGACTTAAGGTAATACCCCGAGTCTGCGAGCAGATGGCAATCGTACATCCAAACAACATCATGCTAGGTGAGGTTCAACCCCATTTGCTTGTTGAGAGCATCCACACTACCTAGGACCATAAACAAGTTGGGTGCGCATTGGTGGGGGCATAGCTTATGGGTGATCAGATAGTCCCTATTCACACTACCCATGGGAAGCCTTATTCCCATTTCTATAAAGGTGATCATGGGAATGATGACCTCCCCTTCCCTTCTGTGGGTAAGCCACTCACCTAGAGAGTAGTACCGCAGGGAAACGCCCCGGGGAATGTGATACAAGGCCCTAAACCTCTTCATACTAGCGACAGAATCTACTAGGTGAGTAAACCTACCCATCTAAGCAGGCTAAGGTGAAGTGAAAGAAATTTTTGTGAGGAAAAGAAATAGAGAAGAGAAGGCCTAAGAGACTGGTTAAAGAGAAAAGAGCCTAAGAATGAAAAAACTTACAAAAATAAGGGCAAGGGTCACTTCAAGAGATTTTTGAAAGTTTGAAGATTTGGAAAGTCTTGAAAGTTTAAGGATTTGGAAAGTCTTGAGAGTTCGAAGATTTGTAAAGTGGGAGAAATGAATCCCCCAAGCGCCTTATATAGGAGGCGAAATTAGTTGGGAGTTATCCCGCCCAAAATTTGAGGAGAAATACTAGTTGTAGGATCTCCATCTCATCGTAAGACGTGGGGAACAAAGCGCCACCTAGAGCATTTAATGAGACATTGCAGGCTCCGAAGCGCCAGAGCAGTATGCGAAGTGATGTTCTCACATGTGGAATTCAAAGAAGTGTGTGGAATTAATTATCCAAGGTCAAAACCCCACTTTCCTCCTCGGATAAGAGGAAAAAACCAGAGTTTTAACGGGTTATTGTGGGGTACAGAAATTTAAATAAGGTAATAGTGTCACGTGTCATACCCATGGCCGAGGAGAAAGAGTTTTAGAGAGGGGGTTAGCCCTGACGTGATTGGAGGGATGGAAGCTGCCACCACATTTACTGTGCCTCACCAAACCCCCTAGCCGCATTTATGTGAAAAAGACCCTTGAACAGTGCTATTTTGGTTGCCCCAACTCACAGAAGACTGTGGAAGGCGTCTGATGGGACAAGCATTCGAGTAGTGGCTTGCATAATCAACAAATGGAGGGCTAGGATCAGCCAAAAAAGGATATATAATGTGAGGGATCCCCCAGGGATTGGAGATCAGGAAATTTGTAGAGAAAACACTATAACAACAAGAACTAAAATTGTATCCAAGTCTAAAAAAACTATATTCAAGAACCACTCTCCTCGGACTTCACCGAGGAAGGATTTCTTTGCATAGAGCTTGTCTTTCTTTGCTTTTTTATTATCTTTAATTTACTGTGTGCGTTGCTTGATCCATTGAAGCCTAGTTTTAAGTCCACTTTCTACAAATTCATTGTGTTGGGCTCTTTGGGCCTAAATCCTTCTACTTTTTGGGTTCAGGAATCAAAACGCTGCCCCTACAATGATATTTGTCTATTCCTTACTCATCTAATGATTTTCATAATCCACAATCTACTGTAGGAAATATAAGAAAAAAGTTTGGGGCAAGAAATTTATCATCTTCAAATCTTCCAACATCAACGCAACCACGATAAAATGATTAGACTGATTTAGTTTTATCTAGTTGTCTTAGGGACATTTGATATTTGGCATGTCTGCTTGTATTACAACATGAATCACTTTTATGAACCCATTTAAGTTAGTCAACAATTGCCTAGGCTTATTGGAGTAATTATTCAATAATCTGGGACTATGATGACATGAGATTCTTCTTCCCACATAATAGTTGGTTCCATTAATAAAATTTATGATGGAATCCACCATTCATGTGAAGAGAGCCTTAGGTTGATGTACCAAATATTTTCCTACTTATTGTATTCTCCTTCACAATGATTCTAATTTTACTTATTTTATCATGGTCACACTCACACATGGGTTATGTTCTAGATTTTGATCAGGTGTACAGGGCTATACTTTTCTACCCTTTTTTTTTTCATTTAACATCATTTTAGCAAAAATTTTGTTAGTTGGTATGTTTTTGAAACATTTTAGCAAACTAACATCTTGAGTTTGTTAGATTCAATTTCAATGAAGAAAATCAAGTCTAATACACTTGATTTAGGCTCTAGTAAAGGCTGATGTCGATCTTTTCTACACGTGGAACTCAAGTCTAATACACTCGATTTATGCTTTGGAGAAGAAATATCAAATATTACACATCTGGAGAACACGGAGAAGAAGAAGGAAAGAGTTTTTTGCAGGTGGGTTTGGTTTTGCCGTAGGTCTCTTTCTTCCTCTTCTTTTCCTTCTTTCTTCTTCGTTCTTCTTTTTTGTTTCTCAGATCAGTAAAACTAAATCGAGTGTGTGAGACTCGAGTTCTACATGTATAAAAAAATTTCACATCAGCCTTCCAAAGCATCAAACTCGAGTGCATGAGACTTGATTTGTTCGATGAAGTTTACTCTAACAAACTCGAGTTGTTGGTTCGCTAAAATGTTTCAAAAACATGCCAACTAACAAAATTGTTGCTAAAATGATGCTAAATGGAAAAACAATCCCTCTTCTACCCTGATAGAGGTTTTGGGTTTAGGCTATAAGATAGTAGTAATACTAATATTAGGCCCACACATTTAAAAAAAAATAATTATAGTCACACAATTTTTACCAAAAAATTCATACCCACCTTCTCCTTTTGTGTTGTTTTGGCCTAAGTGAGGTGCCTTATGAGTGAGGGTCTGAGTTTTTTAAAGAAAAATTTTGTGCATGCAACAAGGTTGTTTTTAAAATAATATATGGAAATAGAGATTAAAAAAAAAGTAGATTCCAGTTAACTTATCTACAAACTCGAATATCAGTTGTGGAGGGCAAAGAGAATTCGGTCAAGTCTAAGAATTACAGGGAGGTAGCTCGTCTCAAATCTAAATTGGTGATTTTATATGACAAGGAAGAGAAGATGTGGCATCAGAGGTCTTGAATTCAATGGTTGCAAAGTGGGGATCAAAACACAGTTTTTCCATGGGTCAACTACTCAATGGAAGAGGAAAAAATTTCATAAAGGGTTTGAAGGATGATAATGGTGTTTGGCATGAGGATGAGGAGTTTTTTTCAAGTTTGTTAAATGACTATTACTCTCGACTATTTTCATCCTCAAATCCTCATGATTTTGATCGTATTTTGGATGGGGTTGATGAAATAGTGACTAACGAAATGAGGGCAGATTTGGCCCGGCCTTACACAACTGAGGAAGTGGATGCAGCTATCAAGGAAATGGCGCCATTAAAGGCCCCTGGTCCAAATGGGATGCCACCATTATTTTATCAAACCTACTAGACTGATGTTGGAATGGATGTTTATCAAGTTGTCTTGTTAAGTTTAAACTTAGGTGCTATCTTGAAATCTATAAATCATACTTTCATCACTTTGATCCCAAAGTGAATAACCCGGAAAAAGTTTTTTGATTTTCGTCCTATTAGTTTTTGTAATGTGATTTATAAGATTGTGAGTAAGGTGATTGCAAACCGTCTTAAGCCTTTGCTTAATTCTATTATTTCAGAAACTCAGAGTGCTTTTACTGCTGATAGATTGATTACAGATAACATCTTAATAGCTTTTGAATCTTTGCATCACATGAAGACTAATTGTACAGGGAAGAAGGGTTTTATGGTACTTAAGTTGGATATGAGTAAGGCCTATGATATGATGGAGTGGATTTTCCTTGAAAAAATCCTTTTGAAGTTAGGTTTTCAAGCTTCTTAGGTGGCTCTAATTATGGAGTGTATTACCACTGTTTCTTATTCCATTATGGTAAATGGAAAGCCAAAGGGTATGATTTCCCCCTCTAAGGGTTTGAGGCAGGGGGATCCCCTCTCGCCTTATTTATTTCTGTTTTGTGTGAAAGGGTTAAATGCTATTTTCAAAAAAGCAGTAATGAAGGGTGACATAGAGGGATTTTCTTTGTGTAGGAATGGGCCGAAAGTTACTCACCTATTTTTTGCAAATAATTGTCTTTTATTTTGCAGATCCACCTTGGAGGAATGTCAGAAAATTCAGGAGCTATTTGCCTATTATGAGGTGGTGTCTGGCCAAATGATAAATAAGGAGAAAACCGCTCTATTCTTTAGCAAGAACACCAATGAACAAACATAGGAAGCTATAAAATTTTCTCTTAATGTACTGGCAATACAAAATTATGAGAAATATTTGGGCCTTCCTTCGTTTATTGGTAGAGAGAAGAAAGCTTGCTTCACCAATGTGAAAGAGTGGATCTAGGCAAGAATGCAAGGGTGGAAAGAGAAGCTTCTCTCACAAGCTGGTAAGGAAGTGATGATAAAGGCAATCATCTAGTCTATTCCTACTTATTCGATGAGTGTATTTAAATTGCCGGTTAGTTTGTGTATGGAAATAGAAACAATGATTCAACAGTTTTGGTGGGGATAAGGTGACTAAAAAAAGATTCACTGGGTTAAATGGAGTTCTTTGTGCTCAATCAAAATCTGTTGGAGGGATGGGTTTTCAAGATATCCAAAAGTTCAATAATGCCTTACTAGCCAAACAGGCGTGGAGATTAATTCACCAGAAAGATACGCTTCTCTATAAGGTTTTTAGTGCGAAGTTTTTTCCCAATGGGAGTATTCTTGAGGCCTCTATTCATCCAAAGTGCTCTTATGCATGGAGGAGTATATTGCAAGCACAGGAGGTTATAGAGAATGGTGCTACCTGGCGAGTCAAGAATGGTTTGATGATTGATGTGTGGAAACATAGATGGCTCCCTAATCCTAGTTACAACAAGATTGTATCTTCGAGAGCAAATTCCACTATTAATCGAGTTAGTGAGTTGTTCTACTCCAATACAAGAATCTAGGATCCTTGCAAATTGGAGAGCAATTTTACCCTTGGGAAGCTGATATGGTAAGCAGAATTTAAGTGAGTGAGGTGTGTGATGAGGACTTGCTGGTATGGCCTTTGACGAGAGATGGAAGCTATAGTGTTAGGAGTGCGTATCGCTTGTTAGCTTCAGCAGAGGCAGGCACTACATTGAGCTCTTCCACACCAACAAAGTAGCGGAGCTTATGGAAGAGTATTTGGAAGATTCGGACTCTTAATAAAATTAGACATTTCCTTTGGCATGCAGTGAAAGATTCACTTCCAATGAAACAAAATCTAAGAGCTCGACATATTCCGATAGATGAGACATGCGATCTGTGTGATGATCATCAAGAAACTCTGCTACATAGCCTCTAGTTATGCAATCATGCATAGTTTGTTTGAAAGTTAGACCCGGGTTTTGCTCCTTTATATCATAAATAATATAGGGAGTTTGAGGATTTGGTGGAGGAGGTGATGCATAGGGGCTCAGCTTATTGGGTTGCACTTTCTCCACCATAACTTGGTGCTTGTGGTAGTGCCGGAACAGGCTCAAAGAGAACCAATCGACTTGGGGAATCTTGCTAAGGAGCTAGTCTTAAAGTATCCCGATGTGAAGAAATAGCCTACTCAGGGTGTAACTTGGCTTGCTGGGGTTTGCTAGAGTCCTCCGACAAAGCAAAATTATAAGGGTAACTTTGATGCTGCATTTTTTGATGCTTCGGGTTGTGTAGGTATTGGAGTTGTCTTTCAAGATCACACTGGAAATATTATCGCTGCTTTGAGTCAAAAGATCACATTGGTTCAGTCCATGGAGTTGGAGAAGGCTTTGGCGGCAAGACGTGCAATAATGTTTGCCAAAGAGCTGAGCTTGTTCGATGTGGAAATAGAGGGAGACTGCTCACAGGTGATCAAAGCCTTGACTAATTCGAGAAGATGCAGCACTTTGTTTAGTCATGTGATAGATGAGAGTCGAAGTTTAGGCGCTTCTCTTTAGTATCGCAAGTTCTAGCATGTTCAAAGGGAAGGAAATATATTAGCTCACACCTTAGCAAGAAGAGCAGTTTTATCTGCAGACACAGATGTACGGGTAGAATCTCTATCTAATAATTTGGATATTGTTTTCTAATCAGATTTAGTTCAATAAAATTTTCTTACTTTTATCTCAAAAAAAAAAAAAAAAACTACAAAAATTTCTTATCGTTGAAAAGAACTCGAGTTTAAACCCTGCCTACACCAAAATTTAATTAATGTTTTAGCTTGATGATAAAATACAATCATTATAGAGCAGACACCATTAGTTCAAGTCTATTATATTTATAATTTAAAAAAAAATGAAAACAAATTTGTTAATTATTACTTTGGCCCTTATGCTCATATGATATCTCCATAAATCCTTAATAATCTCATCATCCTAGGCGAACCACACATTTTGTTCCTTGAATATATAGACAAAAGTCAAGATTCAATAGTTCTCCGTTAATAGCATATTTTAGATAATAATAGTAAAAAACTTTTTGACCATTTGCACAAAAAAATTGGAGAATTTTACTCTTTCTCTCTCTCTCTCTCTCTCTCTCTCTCTCTCTCTCTCTCTCTCTCTCTCTCTCTATATATATATATATAGTTGGATTCAAGTTACATCTACTGTAATTTTAAACAATATTACATTACTCAATATTTTTAATTGGATGCGAATTTTGACAAATCCATCGTTAGATTGCATTATCTTCGTATATTCTTCATGCTTGCAAAAGTTCAAGGTGATCAAAAATTAATAGTTATGTCATAATCAATTGTTTAAATTCAAGTTTTTGTAATTTAAAATAATGCATAAAAGATAAATTTATGGATCGAATGATAAATAACATCCAATTACATAAAAATTGGCATGCATGTTAAGAACATATAGAACATACAATTCAAGGTGAGATTTTCAAAATATGAATTCTATAACAAGTTATTAGGTGGTGTAAAATTACTTAAAGTTACATCAGGCGTAACTTGTACTCAACCTATATATATATATATATAGAGAGAGAAGAAGAGAGAGAGAGAGAGAAGAGAGAGAGAGAGAGAGAGAGAGAGAGTGCAAGTTAAAAAAAAAAAAAAAAAAAGACTAGGGCTATATGTAATATATATATATATATATGTGGAGTTACACTTTTTTTAAACCATTGATTTTCATTAGATCTAATGGTTAAAAAAGACTAGGGCAATGTGCAAAATTTCAAGGTGATAAAAAATAATAGTTATGTCATCAATCAATTGTTTAAATTCAAGTTTTTGTAGTTTAAAATAATACATAAAGGGTGAGTTTATGGATTAAATGATAAATAACATCCAATTGACATAAAAATTGGCATGAATGTTAAGAACATATAGAACATGTAATTCAAAAAAGATTTTCAAAATATGAATTCTATAAAAGTTATTGAGTGGTGTAATATTACTTAAAGTTATACCAAGTTTAACTTAAACTCAACACACACACATACACACATATAAAAGATAAGTTAAGTTACACATGGTGTAACTCATAAAAGTTACAATTTTTTAAAACCATGATTTTCATTAGATCTAATGGTTAAAAAAGGCTAGGGCAAGTCATTAAGTCATTAAATTTTTTTCTAAAAATAAACAAAAAGTCATTAAATTCTCTTTAAAAATAGGGTTTGGCTTACCTCTAGTACTTTTTTAACTAGACATGTCTTTTATTTTAAATATATAATGACAAGTGTAATAAGTTTTAATCTCCACATTTTATTTAGTTAGTGAGTGAAGTGGCAGTCTCTTGTTAAAACAAAATGAGATTCTAGTTACAAAAGTACTAGAGATAAGCTAGATTCTCATAAATAAACAAAAAGTCATTAAACTCTCTCTCTCTCTCTCTCTCTCTCTCTGACACATATATCTGCCTAGATCTCCATGAACTCCATCAATGGATGCCCATACCTCATAGTCCCAAATAGAAGCTCTTCTTCCCATAACCCAAAATTAAAAAGGTATTCCAAGGTTCCATATATACATTGTAATTATGTTCTTGTGAGAACTAGATAACACCTTAACCTTTTCAACCTAAAAACCTGAACACCAGCATCTAATTCCTTGTTGTTTCTTAAATTTACTCTATTTTTCCTACCAAGTGGCATATATTGAAGACCCAAAAGAGCATGGAAAGGAACAGTATCAATTCCTAAAGGCAACTGGTCTTAAATATGAATGAAGGAATTTAGACAAACAAGATGGTCCACAAATACAATGGTTATAACCATCATGATGAAGAGGCTAATTACATTCTAACTAATTACATATACAATGATTATTCAGAATCATTTGGCAAAAATTTGAAGGCCAATTGTTTATTTGGCGAACCACCCGATGGATTACAACATTGAAAAAGACTAGGAAAAGTAGAGTAAATTAAGAAATTAAAAAGGCGAATTGGATGGCTCTTTTTTTTTTTTTGGATTACGGGGAGTTCTATTTGGACTGAGTCATGTGTGTCCATTGGAGGAGTCATGGGTCAATTGGATGGCTTTTTTCTTTTTTTTTTCTTTTTTATTTGGATTATGGGGGGAGCTTCTATTTGGACTGAGTCATGTGTGTCCATTGGAGGAGTTCATGGGGTCCACACAGAGAGAGAGAGAGAGAGAGAGAGAATTTAATGACTTGATGACATGATGCTATCTCTCTCTCTCTCTCTCTCTCTCCTCTCTCTCTCTCTCTCTCTCTCTCTCTCTCTCTCTCTCTCTCTCTCTCTCTCTCTCTTAATATATATATATATATATACACACACACACACTACTATTTAAAGGGCTTGTTTTGTTTGGACCAAATTTTTTTTTGGTTCCAAAATACTCCTACAGCCTACGTTTAAGTAAGGGCAAAACTTGGTAAAAATGATTCTTTAACTTCCATGTAAAAAACTATCCACAAAATAGGACCATACTCCAGTACACTCACGTTGGTTTTCAAACTCAAATTGCTTCTTCTTTAGTTCTCAAATTCTCTCAATTCTATGTTAATCTTCTTTTCACCATTATCATCATTGTTAGTCGTCATAGAATTCTATTAAGTCGTCGTTGATATTCTTTTGGAGTTATAGTTTAGTGTGTAAAATAGCCCTTATATTTTAACCTCATTTTTTTTCACATATTTCTTCAAGAAACGTGCACTGGGGTGTCTATCTTCAAGATTTTAGTATCTAAACTTCAAGGAACGTGCACTTGGGTGTTGATTTTCAAGATTTTCGTGTGCTCTGTCCTCCAACTCCAATAGACTATATGGACTTTAGACTTGAAGTGTACTCAATGAAAAAAATGTAAGTATCTTTCATGACCTCTATTTAGAATGTCTCATGCATGTTGGGTTATCTGTATTACGTTTACTTTTATGAGTTCCCATTTAGTATTTTCTTTCCTCTATTTGGTTTATATTTGGTTTTTGTAGTTTGCTATCATTATCCTTTCCATATCATTATCTTATCTTAAAAAAAAAAAAAAAAATCTCTCACATTTTCTTATATTCCTATTATATTTTCACGTTTCTTATATTCCCTTTTTTTTTATGATCATGTTTCTTATATTCTTGTATTTTGTTCAAATAAGTTCTGGGGTATGAAACATAGGGTTAGTGTTCTCTAATTTCATATTTGTAGCATTGTTTGTGGATCTAGAACTTATTTTGCTTGCTGTGAATCATTAACACTTTAAAATTTTGAGTTCTATTTTGTGAACTTATTTTTTAATGTTTTCAAATATGAGATCTCATCACATGCACATGGTTTTCTTATATTCACGTTTTCATATATGAGTTCTATTTGAACTCAAATTAGTTTTTTTACAACTCAAATTGATATTTGTAGCATTGTTTGTGGATCTGGAACTTATTTTGCTTGTTGTGAATCATTAATGCTTTGAAATTATGAGTTCTATTTTGTGAATCATTAATGCACGTGGTTTTCTTATATTCACGTTTTCATATATGAGTTCTATTTGAACTCAAATTAGTTTTTTTAAACTCAAATTGATATATATTTTCTTAAATTTAGTTGAATGCTAACTTAGAGTTTAGAAGAAAAAAAAACTTATTATTTTATTGTGATCTAGAGTCTAAAGAGAAAAAAAAAAAAAAAAAATCTTTTAACTCTCACGTAAAATACTGCCTACAAAGTAGGACCATACATTGTTATCATTATCATTTCCATATCCTTATCTTATACTTTTTCTTTTCTTTTATTTGGTTAGTTTGATGGGTGTTTAATAATTTCTCTAATTAATGAGTATTTTTTAAAGAGTGGGAATGATATATATTGATTTGTCTTCTTTTTTCTTTTTTTGGTGGTTATCGGGTTTGACTCATTATTTTAGTGTATGTGTTTTAAGTGGTGCTCTCTCTTCCTCTTATTATTTTTGTCTATTGTTTTTCTTACATTGAAGCCTTACTCTCTATTTTTTTGTGTTTTTTTTAGGGTGACATATCAACAATTTTGTTAGATTGCATAGTAGACACATTGGATGAATTTGGGTGATTGAAGTGGTAGTAAATCTATCAAGTAGTTGTTAAAGACCATTTTTTGTAAATATCCTACCTATATATGCCTATATTTATTAATTTGTGTAACACTACGTTTTCAATTAATTGAAATTGTTATACTTAGTTTCATTTTTCTCAATCACATCTCTTCCATATGAAATTTAATATTGTCTTTTGTTGTGCCTTTCATTGCACATTTATTTAGAAAAATAGAATATATTTCTATTTTAAAATTGAAGGAATGGTAATGTTGACCGCCCTTCTTAGTTTTTTATTTTATTTTTTATAGCTTTTTTGAGTGCCTATCTTTTACAGCGTGAGAGTCTTTAGCATTTGAAGTTTTTGTTATGGTTATGGATGTGTAATAACTAGCTACTTTTTAGGACTAAGTGGCTGCCTTTTATGATTTAAAAAAAAATGATAACTCTCATTTTAAAAAATGATAATTGTGACACTATGATTCGTATATCTTCTTCTGTCATTACAAAGTTCAGAATTCAAATTCAAAAGGAATAATTTTCATTCATTGAAATTTTGGCCTTGGGTTCAAAAAATTAGTAGATGCCCCCAAAAAATTACATCGCTTAATATCACTATCGTAGTTACTAATTTACAGAACAGAATGTATATTTACCCTTTGGAGTAAAAAAAAAGGCATTGATAGTGGATAACAAAGCTCGTAAGTAATTGATGAAAAAAACATAGAGATTAGAGACACAGGTATTGATCCTTGTTCCCTTTTAAGCTACAGTCCCTTCAAGATTAAAAATGTTAAAAAACAAAAAACAATATATAACTCTTTAAAGTTTGAACTGAGTGAAATATATATATATATATATATATATCGTTCAATTTATAATTTCAAAATATACACCTTCAAGATTAAAAATGTTAAAAAACAAAAAACAATATATAACTCTTTAAAGTTTGAACTGAGTGAAATATATATATATATATATATATATCGTTCAATTTATAATTTCAAAATATACTTTAAAAATAAAACCTCAGGCCCTAGAGGACTAAGGGTTTATTTGGATAGAACTTATTTTACTGAAACTGAAAACACTATAGCGAAATAATTTTTAAATATATGAATAGTACTGTGGGTTCTATTTTTAATGAAAAAATTGCTGAAAAGTTAATTTGTAGGACCCGTAAATAGTACACGGGAGTACTGTTCACAATTGACTTGTCAACAATTGTGGGCTGAACCAATATATATATATATATATATAAAAGGCAAAATGCGCTACCGTGCAAACGTGGACGTGGGATAATCTCTATCCAAACCCACACTAAGAAGATATATGAAAAAATTGTGCAGCAAAAAGGAACATGCTTCTGGACAAAAGAATACTCTACGAAATCAGGAAACATCAAACATTGGATCAAAATCAATAAAATAGAGAAAAAGCTAAGGTTTAGTATGATGAAACTATTTTAAATACTGCATGACTTCTTAATCGAGGAGCAATAAATGGACATTTACTACATTTTTTTATATATATAAAATAGAAATTATGTTCTAACTTAATTTAAGTGTATATGTATGTGAATTTCCCTTCTAAAGACTTGAACACTGAATGACATGTAAAATATGCATATCTACAACATATTTTCTTTTTTTAATTTCTCATACCGAATGACATGTAGAATTTATATCCAAATTTAAACTATGACCACCAAGAATGCAATATTTTTTTACGAGGCTTGATAGAAATTTTCAATTTTAAGAAAAATGCCATCTGTTGGGGTGGGATTGTTGGGCGGAGGCCTATGGGCTTGAAACTTGCAACCTCCAATGTAATTTGGCTATACCATTCAAGTAAAAGAACCGCAAACAATATAAATGCTCATAGATAACCAAATCTTTTCCAAATAAACCTTTTACAATGTACCCAAATTTGAGAGACTATATGCTGAACAGTTAGTAAGCAAAAACCATGATCATTGGAATATATTAAGAACCACAAAAATTATGAAATTCTAAAGAAAGGAAAAGCAAAGTAATTAGATGGCCTTAAATATTGTTGGAAATTTAGAATTATTGTTAAATGATTAAATTTACCATTTTTTAATAATTTAAAATTTTGAAATAATTAACAATTTATTTAGTTAGAATTATAATTAAATGATTAAATTTATCATTTATTAATAATTTAAAATTTTAAAATAATTGATAATTTATTAAGTTAGAATTATAGTTAAATTGTTAAATTTATCATTTAATAATAATATAAACTTTTGAAACAATTTGTAATTTATTATAGTTCATAAGATGCTATACTCACCTGCCATCCCCTCAACAGCCAACACGGTCCACCAAATCTGTACAGGCTGGATCAACACCTCACCAAATCTGTAGTACATTGTGAATATAATTAAAAGTTTTCACTGACATGTTCAAACTCATGAGTCATGACTCATGAGTTGTGAAAACCACGTTTTTACTGACAATATGATAAACTCATGCTCTGTGAATTTCTACATTTTCACCTAACTCAGTATCCTTTTGTCTTATAATATTCTCTTTCTCCACTTCCCATTTCCCCCTCTACCTTAACCAAAAATATTGCCAATCCATTTTTTCCACGAATTGGTTTAATATTAAAGCGCATTCGATCTTGTCCAGACCATCAAGCTGTAGGCACCATCGATGGACTTGGCAAACAGTTCCGAGCCATCTACAAAGAGCATGGCAGCGAGTCAAAGGAGATCTACAATATCCAATTATACTAGCTTTTGAGGGTGAAAATAGTCAAATACTAAATTTTGGTAAATTTTTTAGTAAACTAACATTATTTTAAAAATATTTAATAATTTATCATTCTTTTAATTTATATAATTAAAAAAATAATATAGTAATCGATACTACGAAAATCGAAATTTATTTTTTTACTTTTTGTTTTATACAAAATTTTTATTTATTTCATTTTTTTTTTTTGACTGGGTAGGTAGAATATCTTATTAAAAGAATAAAGTAATACATGTGTAAGACGGTGTAAGAGCTAAACATAGGCTGAAACAGCTATCCTAAGCCCATGGACAAGACATATATCAGTAGTACAAATCTAGCACTAGCTACATAGTTCTTCGATTTGCCACTAGCGTCTGATATTCGTAAAGAAGATGTCCCACGTCAGGTTGCGCTTGTGTGTCTTCAATTGTTTCTGGCGTTCCATATTGCCCATGACGTAATGGCCTAGTGCTCAATTTCCTTCCTTGTCAGCTTGTCCACAGATAAAATTACTAATTATGTTTTGGCAAGAGACTAAGACGCAATTACAAAAATTTCTAATTTCTTTTCCTCCTCTTTCCCCTCCAATTTCTCTGCAAACAAACAGACCCAAATGCAGGGAAAAAAAAAATACCAACACAATCTATCAATTCATTCAAACAGTTACCTTTGATGAATACTGCAAGTGCTTTCCTCGCTTAGCAAATCCCAAAAGCAAATCAAGAAACCAACTGAGCCAGAGGACGAACCAAAGCAATCAAAATAGGCAATCTCTAGCATCCAAGCCGTCCTTTTTTTTCGTTTTGATTCAGTGAAGGGGAACGAATCCTTTTTTTTTTTTTTTTCGTTTTTAATTCAGGGAAGGGGACCGACGTCGTTCCCCTTAATGTTTTTTTTTTTTTTTTTTTTTTTTTTTTTTTTTTTTTTTTTTTCAGATTTTTCTTTAATTACGAATTAAAAAAAAAAACCATGAAAAGTTTTGGCAGCAGTAACGGTAGTAGTAACAGATTTGTAACGGAGCCTTGAATTGACAAAAATTGAAAGTTAGAGGACTAAATTGACAAAACCGAAAGTTAGAGGACTGAAATGAAAAAACGTGAAAGTTAAAGGGTCAGTTTTGCATTTTTGCCTTATGTTTTAAATAATCATTTTTAATTTTTAAATAATATTTTATTTATTTCAATATATTTTTTTACTCAAATGTATTTTTATAAAAATTTGTTAAACAACAATTTTTCATTTTTAAACACATATACCAAACGAACCCTAACTCTCATCATTTTTTTTTTTTAGAATCATATCAAATTACCAACTCTTAACAATTTTTTTGTGCAGCACTTTTACAACAGTATACTCAATGAAACCTCTTCCATCCGGTGCTTTGTTTAGGTGTTATCCGGGGTAAGGGCCATTTAACACCTTATTGACTTCCTAACATCTCATGGGCACCTTTAGTGAATAGTTACTAGTAGACTACACTGTGCTTAGTTAATTGCAACTCTAGTTACTTGCACATGAATTTTTCAAGTCCAGACACTGTACTTAGTTTGGTGGACACAACGATCACAAGCAGTTGAAGATGAAATAAGTAAAAATTTTGTACTAAATAGAAAGTAGGGAAAAAAAAAAAAAAAAGGTACTCGATTTGGTAAGCTCGAGTACTATAAAAAAGTACTCGATTTTCGTAATATCGAATACTATATTACTTTTTTTACACAAATTTTAGGTCGGCAGTGTCAAGCTAGCGACTCACCTAAGAATTTAAGTTTACTAAACTCGAGTACTAAAAAAGTGGTAAATTGCTAAATATTTCCCAAACAATGCTAATTTGCCACAAATTTTGCCAAAACATGGTATTTGGCTATTTTTGCTGTCTTTTGGAATGGGATGTTTCGAAAAAATTATTTTGATATTATTTTAATCCTCAACTTTTACATCATGCACAATTTGAAACAAATTAGTTTGATGTGTGTCAAAATAGTACGTAGTTGCTATTTGGTGGATGGAAAAATTATAATTTGATAACTGAGATTGCTAGTTTGTTTGGGATCTGCTTATTTTGCTAAAAATACCATAAATAAAGGTAAAAGTTAGCTGAAATAGTATAGTGGAGCCCACCACCACACACCCTTGGTGCGGTGGTCACTCCACAAGTATAACCACAAGTATAAATGCTTGTGGGGTATATTTGTGGAGTGTCGGGGGCAAGAGCTGGGGTTCAAGTTTTCAAGAGGGAACTTCACACACATATACACTTAGATTAGTCTAGAGTATAAATTCTATCTTGTATAAAAAAAATTAAAAAAATTACAGTGGGACCCATGAATAGTATCAAAAAATGTAGTAGGACTTATGAATAGTAGTAAAAATAAGTTAAATAGTAAAATAAGTTGGCAAAAATAATCTTGTCAAATGGTCAAAGGGATCAGGCTTCTCTTAACAATATATTAAGCTCTTTTAAACAAAAAGGAAAAAGCTCTTCTAAACAAAAAGGAAAAGTCAAAGAAAAATTTGAAAAAAATTGTAGCTCACAACATTTCTTTAAGTTGTAAAACATTATATATTTGGGTTTTTTTTTTTTTTTTTTTTTTNTGTTTTTAAATAATCATTTTTAATTTTTAAATAATATTTTATTATATTTAATATATTTTTTTACTCAAATGTATTTTTATAAAAATTTGTTAAACAACAAATTTTTCATTTTTAAACACATATACCAAACGAACCCTAACTCTCATCATTTTTTTTTTTTAGAATCATATCAAATTACCAACTCTTAACAATTTTTTTGTGCAGCACTTTTACAACAGTATACTCAATGAAACCTCTTCCATCCGGTGCTTTGTTTAGGTGTTATCCGGGGTAAGGGCCATTTAACACCTTATTGACTTCCTAACATCTCATGGGCACCTTTAGTGAATAGTTACTAGTAGACTACACTGTGCTTAGTTAATTGCAACTCTAGTTACTTGCACATGAATTTTTCAAGTCCAGACACTGTACTTAGTTTGGTGGACACAAGATCACAAGCAGTTGAAGATGAAATAAGTAAAATTTTGTACTAAATAGAAAGTAGGGAAAAAAAAAAAAAAAGGTACTCGATTTGGTAAGCTCGAGTACTATAAAAAAGTACTCGATTTTCGTAATATCGAATACTATATTACTTGTGGGGCCCGTGGGCCTATAGCCTCGGCCTATCGGGTAGCAGGCCAAGGCCCATGCCGAGGAACACTGACTATTCAAGGCTAAATTGGGGAAAACCTCTTTTCCCAATCCACGCCGAAGACCTCCTATCCTTGCCTGACAAGGGTGATTTTCGGGAAAGACCAGGCCCAAAGTAAGCTGTCACCTCGCATTTAATGCATTCACCTAACCCCCTGGCCGCATTAATGGGGATATAACCCTTAGCAGGGCAACGTTGATCAGAGTGAACCACTCGAGTATTGATAAGGCCTCTGATGGGAGGACGCCAGAAGAGATGCAAATGAATGATCAACAGATGGAATAAGGAGATAGGAAGATGAAGCCTATATAAGGAAAGCAAGTAAAGTAAAAAAGAGGAGGAAAAAAGAAAAGAAAAAGGCTTCCTCGGCCATGGGCGAGGAGCCTCCTCCCAGTTGTATAGAAACTCTAAGTATCTTTTTATAAATAAAAGTTCATCTTGATGAACGACGGCCAGGCCTAAACCTTTAACCCACTCTCTATAAATTTATTGTTTGGGCTGTTGGGCTGAAAACCCATCCAAACTCAGGGTCAATCCAATTGTTTTTTTTTTTTTTTTTTTTTGCCAATATGACAAAAATTTTGAAACTACCACGGAATGGAATTAAAAGAAATCCTTATCATCCTTAGCAATGTTGAGCTTTTTGGGGTTTGGAGGCGTAAATTTTGCATTGATTCATGATTCTCATGCTTCCAGATTAATTAAATTTCATATAACTTTTAATTTTCTTACTACTTATATTTACAATATGATTGTTCAACATTTGGACGATTTCAAAAGTTTATCTCATTATTTTAATCACACATATTTCAAATGGGGTATTATTTATTTTGTAGATTTGGTATCATATGTGCGGTAGGGTACTTTCATTGCTTTTTCACGGTGATTAGGGAAGCAATTCAAATATTTGTGAAAGGGTGGAGCAATTCAAACATCAATAGATGACAAAGTTATAGATTTAGTATATGTACTTGCCTCTAGGAGATTTCATGGTTTGCCTGCAAATGCTTGAACCACTGAAGATAAATAATATAAAATGTTTTAGAAATTGAAATTTTTTTTTTACCATATATAAGTGATACTACAAATTTACAAATATTGTAATAGATGGTTAGATTGACAGTAATGTAAGAATTCCAGATTTAAGTTTTGGGTGAAGTGTGAATTCTCTCTCTACTACACCTTTTTGTAAAATCTTTCTTTCTCTAGAAAATGCTCGTATTAATCTTCTTAGATCATCTTAAATTAACAACATTGTCTAAATCCCATCTAAGAAAAGGTATTACAAATTTTAAACAATAAAACATGGACAATGTTGGAGTGATTTTACTACTTTCATTACAAAAGAACCACACTTGATAAAAGGCAAAACAACAGCCATCAATATCCACATAGATTTGAAATGATTCAATTAAATTTTCTTTTAGAACATCAGCCTCATTCCTTAAAGGACAAGCATGAATGCCCATTCTTTTAATTTAACAAATGTGTTGGATTTAACTATGATGATCATGTCAGTCAAAGAAAGCATTTGCTTTTAGAATTGAGCTTTGACCAGATATTCTACATTTTGCAACGTGGAAGTTTGGTGAAGAACAACAAAGATTTGGGTCTAACTTGGACCAAATTAACCGTTTAACTATGATCACAGTACAGTTACTGTAGTCACATTTTAGTTTCATTTGGTCTAGTTTTGTTAAACAAGGCAACCAAGACTGGATTCAAAAAAAAAAAAAAAGAAAAAAAAAGAAAAGACAACCAAAATTTGGGTCTATGGTGATCTGAATTAACCGGTAAGTTATGATCATGTACAGTACAGTTACCATAGTCCCATTTTAGTTTCATTTGATCTTAGTTTTGCTAATTAGCCTCTTAAGTGCTGGTTTAAAAAAAAAAAAAAAATCGTGACTAAAAATAAAAGGAAACGAAAAGAACGCTCAGGTTTTTTTTAGTCCCTATTTTCAGTTTTGTGTTTGAACTGTTTTATAAGTGTTTTCTCACCCAAAAAGTTGTTTGGCACTTGTTTTCTCTTACTATTTCACTTAAAAGAAATAAATAAAAATAATGAAAATCGCAGCAACAACAGGATATAGAGACACTTTACACTATTATTATTGTTACAAAAGTAGTCGAGGCTGTGTAGAACATAGGGATTAAAGCAAATAATTTTGTTACAGAAATAGTTTTTTAATTCTTCCAACCCACTATGTAGCAATGGATAAAGCTATCCATGTGGATGGGTTTTGTTCGACCTCCTGGTATATAAGCGTAGTCGCTACTGTTCTTTCTTAGTCAACATCTTTTGAATCCTAAAATTTCCGTGAGCAATTTTCTCATTTCTTTTTGTTCCAAAGTCCAATCAAATGCACCCCAACACTAAGCTCATGAGCAACAAAATGTGATCACTTGTTCTTGACCAATGCTTCCCATGTATTATGATTTATGCATCACATACATTTGCAGGCCAAACTAGAACTAGAACATTTACATATCCAGGAATCAACTTCATAACTGCCGTTGATACAGGACAAGCAAACCAAGAAAAAGATACTGAAATCAAACAAAGACTTGATAAAGAAAGAAAACTTTGCATTAACGATGATGAACACAAAGGATCATAAGAAGTCATATAGATCAAGTGGATAGACTAAGAAAAGCTTAGAACTCAAAATGGTAGAACGGTGTGTAAAACTCCAAACCCTGGGCTGGAATCCTGGATTGATCAAAATGAGTACGAACAACCCAAAAGATTAATAATATATGTTCCTAAAAAAGAGGAGTAATAATATATGGAAATCCCAATGAATTAAGCACGAAGTACAAACCAAGACCAAATATTTTTGGGCGGTAATAGGACATTTATTACTGGACAATTTTAGAAAAGTTTTGATATAATTTTCATAAAAAATATAAAAAGTTATGATAAAGAAACATTTGTTTGTTTGTTTGTTTGTTTGTTTGTTTTTTTTTTTTTTTCCACAAAAAAAATTTCTAAAGAAATTTCAATAACTTAGGCAGTGAGAACATCCAATAACTTTTTCCAATATCTTCCTATCTTTGTAAATTGTAATACTAAACATAGTTGAAGGTGAAACCAACTCTGCCATCCCACATGTTTTCACGGCAAATTATTAAGTACTTTCAAAATAAGTGATATGATGATTTTTCTTCTCATGTTCATGATAAACCCACCATAAATTTAATTATTAGAGAGCACCATCCCTTGTTTGGTCCAAAAACCTAAAATGCCCTCAACTTTAGGTTTGAAGAAATGACACTCCACCCCAAACTTGAAGGAAAAAAACATTTTCCCCCATTGACATCTAATTGACTAACCTTTGTTAAATTTATATTAAAAATATTATGTACTAACTTGCCCTTTACTTAAGGGCAGGCTTCCAAATTTATCTTATTTCATAATTAAAATTCTTTGTTTTAATTTTTAATCAAAGTGTACTTTAAAATCTTGTGTGTGAATTTTGCTTATTATTATTTTTTCTTTTTTCAATGAGAGTTATGGAGATATTTGTTGTTACAAGTGCTTTGGTGTTTAATAAATTTTGCATTTTTATTGTAAATTTATGAGTTTCTTTTACTAACCGTGATTAAGTTTTGGTAAAGAGATTCTTATAAAAAAAAATTAGAATATTTCATTATTAATTTAAATAAAAGGGGGTGGGTGTTAATTTCTTCAAATCTCAAAGGAGGGGAGTGAGTAGAGTGTCATTTCCTCAAATATCAAGGGAGGGTAATGTAATTACCCAAAAAAATTAATGAGAAAAATACTTTGTGATTCTGTTCTCTTTCCTCTCTCTAAAGCCCAAACTATGGATCCCTTTGGATATAACTTATTTTACGAAAACTGAAAACTGAAATTGAAAACTAAAAACACTGTAGTAAAATAATTTTTAAATGTGTAAATAGTACTGTGGGACCTATTTTTAATGAAAAAGTGGTTGAAAAGTGATATTTGTGGGTCCGTAAACAGTGCACGGATGCACTATTCATGGTTGAAAAGTCAACTTTTGCAGTTATTGTTCATGAACAGTAGCCACATTACTCCCTAAAACGCGTGAAAAAAGAAAGTTGAAAAAACGCAAAGAAGCAAAACGTGGCCGTGGACGTGAATCCAAACTCACACTATATATTTAAACTCACAAATAAAACCCAATAAAATAATCAAACCCCAAAACAAGTCCCAATGGTCAGATAGTACAACCCATGTACATGAATTATAAAATTGCAGAACCTATGACATAGGTCTGTTTGAGATTCGCTTATTTTGCTGTAATAGAAAACTTTTTACTGAAAATACTGTAGATAAATGTAAAAGTTAGCTAAAATAGTATAATAGGACCCATGAATAATATTAAAAAGTGCAGTGAGACACATGAATAGTAGTAAAAATAAATTGAATAGTAAAATAAGTTGGCAAAAATAATCTTGCCAAACAGATGGGTCTATTTGGATATCGTTTATTTTGTTGAAACTAAAAACTTATTACTGAAAGGACTATAGATAAAGGTATAAGCTAGTTGAAATAGTAAAACAGGGCCCATGAATAGTACCAAAAAGTGTAGTGGGACCTATGAATAGTATCAAAAATAAGTTGAATAGTAAAATAATTTTAATTATTTATTGGTATCCAAACAGGCACCCACTTAAAAAGCCAAATTATTTTATTATTCAGCTTATTTTTGCTACTATTCATGGACCCCACTATACTTTTTGGTATTATTTATGGGTCCCGTTGTACTATTTCAACCAACTTGTACTTTTATCTACAGTACTTTTAGTAAAAAAATTTTAGTTTCAGCAAAATAAGCGGATCTCAAATAGACCCTAAGTGTGCGTTTGGCTCAATTAAAAAACTAGTTTATTTTACTATTCAGCTTATTTTTGCCACTATTTATGGACTCCATTACATTTTTTGGTACTATTTATGGTCTCACTGTATTATTTTAGCTAACTTTTACCTTTATCTATAGTAATTTCAGCAAAAAGTTTTCAATTTTAGCAAATTAAGTAGATCCCAAACAAACCCTAAATTAAATTAAAATGAAATTGGCTTCTATTAAAAGAACTTCAATTAGCCCCCCTCTACCCATTTTTTTCCCAAGAAAAAAGAAAAAAAAAAAAAAAAAAAAAGAACTTCATTTAACCTGAATGTGCTAAGAACTAAGACTCTTATTAAGGAAGGGGGTTTTTTTTTTTTTTTTTTTTTTTGGAATTGGTTTCAATTTATGGCATCTACTCTTAATAATAGTTCTTTATCATAAGACCAAAATACGAATCGGTTCTTGAATCCCAGATCTTTTATTCAATCATTAGACACTTTATCAGTTGAGCTAGGAACCCACAAGAAGTGTTTTTTTTTTTCAAATATTCTTTGTATGTATAATCATGTATTTTGTTTAATACTAAAAGGTCGTGTATAGTGGTGGGCTAGGAAGAGGTGATTGTAATCAACTTTATTCCCAAATTTTGGAGGGATGACATATTGCTTGCACTGGCAGAGGCACCTATCATTGCTATATACTTAGAGCCTATTTGGTTAGGGTGGTTAAGTAACAGTTTTCAATATTTAAATAACAATAATAATTCTGACACGTATTTCCAAAACACTGAAAACTGAACAATAATATTTAAACATTGTTACCAAACATGCCCCTGGTTATCCCCGTTTGGTAATAGTGTTTAAACAATGAAAACTGTTGTTTAAACTCCACAACATGTATTTTCACAAAATTTAAACAACATTAATAGAAATCTCTTACCAAACGGACCCTAAGTTCTCAGAGCATTTGATTGAGAATTTTTTTTAGAAAAATCACAATTTTTATGTTTTTATTGTTTTGTTTTCGAAGTATAAACACTTACTCCAAGATGGAATCTCTGAAAAAGACTCCGGTTGTCCTCAATCCAGGACCTTTAGGGTCGGCTGAACCATATAAGCAATTGATGCAATCGCCTAAGGCCCCCAAATAAAAAAGGCCTCCACTTGTAAAAAAAAAAAAATTATATATTAATATATTTATCTATATATTTTAATTACAATGCATTAAAAAAGTCACATTGTATCTTAAAATGCAAAATACTGCACAATAACAATGCATAAAACTTGATAGGATAAGACTGCAAAGTGCATATAACACTGTGCAATCTTGTCCACAAGCCCCAACACATCACAAAGCCTAAGCTAAGCTGGCCCCCACATGATCCCACACTAATTAATAAGTTATCACATTTTTTTTTTAAATGCAAACTCTTACTTTATCAATTATTATAAATTATTACACCAATTAATTATTTGATGTATATTATATCAACTCATTTGTATTATAGTGATACTAATTTATTGAGCCATGTAATAAATTAATTTTTATTTATACAAATTTAGACTTTAAAGTTTTTTTTTTTTTTTTGGGAAAGAAGACGTTTATTAATTAAAATCAAAGCACGGCCAAATCAGCCTGAACAAAGGGTAAGGTGCGAGATGGGATATCTTCCATCCACACGGTACAACCTGGTGTCATCAAAGCTAGCCTAACTAAACTATGAGCAACTTTGTTGCCATATCTTCTAATGTGAGAGTATGACAATTCTGAAAACAAACCCGAAAATAAAGAGACATCATTTATCAGTGGTGCAAAAGGAGTCAATCCATTGTCATTGTTCCTCAAAGCCTTCACTATCACTTCTAAATCACCCTCCACAATAGCACAGTCCACTCCAATCTCACTGCCAAACTCCACTGCTTTGCACGTGGCAATTGCTTCCACTTCCACTGGTTGGTATGCTTGCTCCAATTGTTGAATTAAGGATGCCATTACCTCACCATTGCAGTCACAAACAACCACTCCAATTCCTGCTTTGTTTTCTGCATTTGAGATTGCTCCATCATAATTGATCTTATATTTGTTCCATGGTGGGGCTGTCCATTTTGGCTTGGGCTCTGGTCTGATCGGGTTTGGCAGAGGATTGACTGATCTGATCTCAACCCAGCGCTCTTGTGCAGTTTGTTTCAGGTCCTTAGTGAGGCAGCAAGGTTGATGTAGTCAGGATCTAGACTTTAAAGTTAAAAAAAGAATCCACTTAAAATTTTCACCTAAGGCCCCCAAAATTGTTGAGCCAGCCTTGAGGACCTCTTAACCAATCTTTGGCATAGATGACAATCCAATTACTGCCTTGATTTTTCGGAGTTTCTCATGAAAATGTGACCTGCAAAAGACCAAAAAAAAAAAGAAGGCATTTCTGGACATGCATGTTCACATAGCACTAGTGTTTCATACTTGAGAAAATCATAAGATAAACATGCTCCTTTTTTTTTTTTTTGATAATTTAGTAATTTTATTGACAAAAAGCATTTTGAAGGAATCTGTTCTAACCTATTATGTGTTGATTCAAAAATCATCTATCTACATTAAATCACATGACTCTTTAAAGTATTTAAACAAGTTACATGACTTACTAAATAGATCATGTGACTAAAAGCATATGTGGATGGTCATTTGAATTGCCACAATGATTAGAGGAATTTTCCTTCAAATTAGTTTGGAGGTAAACTTTGTTTTATGGTGGAATGCTTTGGCTGCCAGCTTTAAATCATCCAAATTAACAAATTTGGCTCTCTTATGTTTTTATATGTTATAGTACTCTTTTTTTTCTTTTCTTTTCTTTTTTATGAACTATATGTTATGTACTGTTATAGACCTATAGTACTCACTAGTTACATAAATCAACTTTAAAATCTGTTATGATAACTATTAATAAAGAAACAGTTGATCCCCTTTTCTTATAAACAACAACAATAACAACAAAATCTTAATTCCATATTTTTGGGGTCGTTTATGGATCCTTGACAATTTAGTTAGGATTGACCACATGTTTTATTTCCTCTATTCTATTTTACCCCAAGTCATCCCCTTTTCTTATAAGATATTCTAATATTTTCAGGCCTGCTTACATATTGAACCAGCGGAGTTTGCCTCCATCATTCAAGCCCTTTCTCAATTAACATGGTGGAAAGGATTCTGTTATCCTGCAAGGTGTGAAACGGATTGCAATTGGCATGCCTTTTACTAATTTGGAAGAAATTGAGAAATATTTACATGAGTGTGAAAATTAATTTAGATCCAGAAATGGAGGTATATTGTTGGGTATGCATTCCTGTCTTTATTGTAATAAGATATTCTAATATTTTCAGGCCTGCTTACATATTGAACCAGCGGAGTTTGCCTCCATCATTCAAGCCCTTTCTCAATTAACATGGTGGAAAGGATTCTGTTATCCTGCAAGGTGTGAAACGGATTGCAATTGGCATGCCTTTTACTAATTTGGAAGAAATTGAGAAATATTTACATGAGTGTGAAAATTAATTTAGATCCAGAAATGGAGGTATATTGTTGGGTATGCATTCCTGTCTTTATTGTACTATTGTTCTACCAAGTGATTATGTCATACATTTTGTATATAGATATACAATTCATTAATCTGTCAAATAAAGTGATAAAATTGGGTGTTCATATTCTCGCACAGGAGCCGCTGTTTGACATTAGACCACCTGAATATATTGAATAGCCAGGATTCACTGGCAGGCGTATCAAAGCTTTAAGATATCTCAAAAATTCAAGATTTCTCAAAACCCTTTGACATTGACAAAACCTGAATATAGGCTGGAATTTACCAGAAGTTTTAGAAGGACAATTGGTTCAGTTTTAGTCATTTTATTTTGGTTGGCAAAACAACCAGTAAACTCAATAAAAAAATAGAGAGAAAACTAAATACTCCAATTCATAATTAACAAACGCTTAAGAAACAGAACCCTGTTGTCTCATTCATCTACAATCAAAACAAAATTTATCTTATCCTATCAAAAAAAAAAAATTATCTTATAGACTAATTTAACACAATATAAAAGATCATAGACTACACTGACTGGCCAACCTACATGCAATTTAAGTCTATAAAACTCACATGCAATTCAAGTCTCTATCCCTTCTCAAAAAAATAAAAAATAAAAAAATAAAAAATAAGTCTGTCTATTGAACTTTTGTATGCATGCTAGTTGGGGGAACAAGGAAAACGAAAATCCCAACACAGCAGCCATCTAAACACAGACTGAGCAGACCAAAATAATTCCCAAATGAAACATGCAATTCAGTTTTTTAGTTCTATAAACTGTACAACTAATAATTATCATATACTCATTACAAAATTCAATTTTTTAGTTCTATAAACTATACAAGTAATAATTATCACATATTCCTTATCACACACTCACCATACATACATTGCCTCATGGACTAAAACCGTGTTTTCAAAAACACGATTTCAAAAGGAAGTGTGCGACAGTGTGCAATAAGATTTTCCGAACTACATAAAATTATAAACGCCCAAATACTTTCAATAATAAAATCAACCACATGACTTTAAATTTTGTAATCAATTTTAAATTCTGAAAGTTAAGAAATTTGTATTCAACCAAATAGAAAACAAAGCTAAATCTAAAAGCCAAAAACCAGTAGTCAGTAGAGTAAGCAATTCTGAAATTTCCTCAAACCCATCAACCATTTAACAAGAAAAAACTAATCCCATCAAGTCCAAATGGTTTTCCTCAACCCCATCTACCTGAAATTTTTTAATTCAAAATCTTTAAACCCTGTAAAGAAACAACAAGAACGGCAACAAATAGAGACTTTTGTAGGTTGTTCAACAAAACAGCAGCAACTTCTCATATTTTTTTTTTCTTTTCCTTTTATCCCCTCCTTCTCTCTCGTGTAACCCAACATGCAAAAGGCCCAAATCTATAAAATAAATTCAGGGGAAAAGGGTAATGAAGAATGGTTACCTGAGATTTGGAGGCAGACAACGCAGCAAAGAACGGAGGAGGAGGAAGAGCAGAGAGATGGCTATGACGTGAAGGGTATTATAGGGAGGTTTTTTTTTTTTGGTATTAGTTTGGGGGGGTTAGGTATTAGTTTTATTTGAACTGTTGTTGTTGTTGTTGTTGTTGTTGTTGTAAGTTATACATTCATTGCCTGCGCTACTATAAGAGGAAGAGGTGCCATTTAGAAAGCTTAATTCTTCTTCTGTTCCTAAATATAAAGCATCACATAATCATTAAAATCATTATTTTTAAGACTCACAGTTTGACAATTGTGTGGTTCATCAAAAAAAAAAAAAAATGTATGACAATTATGTGGGAGTGAATCAGGAACTAGAATCAATATGCCTGTAATCCTTCGCATCAAGAGCCCAATCTCCTTCTTCTTCTTCTTCTTTTTTCCCTCAAAAAAAGGAGTCTTCTCTCAAATATACTTTCTGCAAATTTATTACATATGCCTTACAAATTCTCATATAATCAATAAAAAATCAACAAGTTATTTATTATGTTGTTTTGGTGGTGCTAATCATATTTTTGCGACGGGTCACTCTCACACATGGAAGGGGCTCTCACCTCCTTTCATTCATCGGATCTTAATTGAGGATATGTTGTAATTGTTTTCAAGTTCTGTTGTTATCCAATTTCGGTTTTGCTGTCTTTTCAGGGTTATGTTGCTTCCTTCTTGGAAAATTATTGTGTAGTCCTGGAGTATCATAAATGCGTACTCCCTCCTCTCACATAAATGATGGGTCCCGTCAATTAAATTTATGGTGAGACACACCATTCATGTGAGAGGGGAGAGTACGCATTTATAATACTCCGAGAGTATTTAATAATTTTCATTCTTTCAGTTCTAATGTATTGCAGTTTCTCTTCAATGAATTGTATTTGTTTCCCATCAAAAAAAAAAAAAAATCATATTTTTGCCAAATCAATTTGATGCCTTTTGTTGTAAAATTTATAGTTGTTCTAGCATTTTCCTTGACAATATATCAAACACAAAATAAACTTATTTTTTTATAAGTAAGATATTTTTATTGCAAAGAAAAAGAGAGCTATTTTGTGTGATATTTTGTTTAGAAAAATGCTAGAGATATTACAAATTTTACTACAAAAATCTTTTTTTTTTTAAATGATAGTATTTCATCTTTTATATAACAATTAAATCATTCATTAAAAGTCAGGTTTTAGTGGGTTTTTTTGCAAAATTATATCATTTTTCAAATAATTTTATTAGTTAGCAACATTTCCAAACTATTTACGTAACTAACATTTCGAGTTTAAGATACTCAAATTCATTGTAGTAACTTGAGCCTACGACACTCGAGTGCAATGTTGGAATTTTGGAAATCGATTCTCATAGACTCGATTTCCTTTTAAAAAACCAAATCTTAAAATCAAATAAAACTGACCGATTTGTACACATAAACAAATTCATTCATGCAATTCAAAGAAAAAAAAAAAAAAAGAAGAAGAAGAAAATGAAGGAATAGGAAAACCTTTGCCCGAGCCTTCGTTGCACCGCGTTGTGTTGCTAGAGCCTTTGCCATTGAGTTCAATCTGAGCCAAGGGGTTTGGGTTAGGGAGATCTAGCTTCATGGGTTCAGTTTGAGCCTTCGCCGCCTGGGTTTAGTTTGAGCTACTGCCTGGGTTCAGTCTGAGTTGCTACCTGGAGCCTTCTTCGTGGTTTCCATTTTTGACCTCTTTGGGTGTTCATGGTTTTGTTTTTGATCTCTTAGTGGGTTTGTGTCTCCGTTTATCTCTTTGCTGGGTTTGTGTTTCTGTTTATCTTTTGCTGGATTTGTGTTTATCTCTTTGCTTCGTTGTGGACTTGTTGTGTTCATTGTTACACTTTATAGAACTCGAGCTTCAAAGGCTTGATTTAGCACATCAAACTCGAGTTTAGTACACTTGAGATTTTAATTTCCTAAATAGTTTTGAAAACGTGCTAACTAATGAAATTGTTAGCATTTTGGCGTTAAATTGCCAAAAAAAAAAAAAAAAAATCCCATTTTAGTCACATGACCTCTTACCATGCTTAAAAGTTAAAAGCATAATCTATATATATTGTAAAACTGAAGCCTTTGACTTTTTTTTTTTTGACTTTTCAAGAGCTTGCCATGTAGGATTTGAAACTCTCACAAATTTTCACATCATCAATATTTTATTTTAATTTAAAAACCAACCTTTCACAATTTGGATTTCCCATCCCCTCTCCGATTTATCTTTGTCTTTGGTCTTTCTTTCACCTGCCACTCTCATACGCAAACCCTATGCGGTAATACCCTGCAAGGGCATGACCATGGCTGCCATCTCCAACTCGGCTATTTTTTTTTTTGGTTGAAGTCAAGGAAACACCCTAGAAGTTCAAATACTACCACCTGAGTTGTTATTAGGGTTTTTTCAATTTATGGGTTTTGTAAAGTGTGGAGAGGCAAAATAGAGGGTTGTCTCCACTAGTCTACCATCGTTAGATAGCGGAACTACTACAGGTAAGACCCAAAAATTCAATCAAACCTTATTTCCTTACCATATTCTTCTGTATTGTAAAATTGACTTTTTTTGGTTCTTTCGATTGATGATGATTACTATATATTATACCGATAGCATATATCATTTTAGGAATAAGAAATAATTGTTGTAATTCCTTTAGTTAGGTAGTTACCTAGTTGGTTGAGATTATGATGAGTTAGTTAGAATTTGAGTACATGTAGCTCATTTAACTAATGGCTTAATTCATAGAACACATGTTGAATTAACACGTAGCTCATTTAACACATGGCTTAATTCATATAGCACATATTGAGTTAACTAGCTAATTATCTTGAGCTATATAGGCTGACGACGTTAGAGCTAGTCTCCTATAAATATATGATTGTAATTCAACATTAAATATCAATTGAAGAATAAATCAACTCATTGCTTAAAGCATCTTTCTCTTTTCTAATCTCTCTCTCAATATTTATCTATGGAGAGTGACTACCTCGAATTAAGTTAATTATTTTACAATTCCTAACCATCCTTATTAGGAACCACCGAGTTCCCAACATATCATTAATATGGAAGACAACACTAGAGCTTGTAGCATGATCTAGAGATAGTAATGGTCAATGGGTTAACGTTGTGGGGTAACTGCCAATACTCTCACTTGGACCTTTAAGGGAGCCTTTGAGTTGATTGCACTAAAACAGGCAGATATTGCTGTCATCCATAATGCAGACCTAGTATGCAACATGATTGACCTTTTTTAGTTTTCCTTTTAAAGTAATTTTGCTCAATGGACATTGCTCATTTTGATTAGCATGTATTTAGCTACTTGAATTCTGGCAAATGCAAACTTACATTTAAAACATACTTGGTATGCTGTTGAAATAATTAAGGTCGAAGTTTGATCTTGGGTTTGAGACAGTCTTATCTATGCAGATAATCTTTGACTCTAATTTTTTCCCCCCCTAATAATAAAGCAGCATTTTTGCAGTTTTGCATGTGTAAATTTTAGGTTATTTACGATAGAGAACATTTAAAATTGTATTGGTCATTGATTTGAGCGTTCGTTTGATATGAGTAGGAGGTTTAAAATTATAGAACTTTTACCCTGGTCTTTTCATAATTTGCTTGGAGTAAAGTGGTACGCGATTACTTTTAAGGATAAATTACAATGGATAATGATACGGATTTAAATTAGTGTTTGTAGTTACTACTTCTGTTGAATATCACAATGAATTTTATTTACAAAGAAGTATTGGTTGACCTGATAAAGCTTCTTTTCCCAAGTTTTCTCAATTGATTGGGTTATGTCAATTATGAACCAAATACAAACAATAATAAAAACATCCCCATTTTAGGAATCATCGTTTCGGATGGGTGGTAAAGGAAGGCAAGTGGATAAAGCATACGAATTGCAAGTCTCCATTAACAGAGAAAACATATATTGATTCCTTTTAAATGAATTATTTTTTAGTTATGAATTCTCTTATTTTTAGATAATATTTTCAAGTGGAGATTAGCAGGAGTTGTTACAAACCCATGGGTATAAGTCACCCTTGAAAACTGGCTTGCAAGGGGGGTGTGCAAGAGCTTATAAACACACGATTAAACTTACACTTAATCCATGTGAAAACACTACAATCATAAAATACCATCACGCTCTACAGCTGGAGTCCATGACGGCTCACTCTATCAACACTGACAAGATGATAGCCTTTTTTCTTTTGGTGGCTCCACTCACCTATCAGTAATTTTAATCTAGCCTCTAGGTCGCCCCTTCCGAGACCCGACCACAAAGCGCAACTCATTTGATTCCATACTTAATGAGCTACGCCCAATTAATTAGGGTAATGGTTGGCTTTAATATCAAATGTTACAAATTTATGAGTAAAACTCACTCTTGAAAACTGGCTTGCAAGGGGGTGCCCAAGAGTTTATAAACACATGGCCAAGCTTACATTTAATTCATGTGGGACACTAGGATCATAACAGTTGTACATTGAGGATTCCGTTTTGCCATTTTGTATAAAGGCAAACTACACCATTGTTTATGACAATTGTTAAGTGAAATAGCACAATATCTTTTAAAAGGGTCAACAAAGAATGCAATGGTGCAACTCATGCCATGGGTCAGTGAGAATATTATTTCCTTAAGAATTTTTAGATATTGATGTGAAAGTCATTTTAGTAGTTGTGTTTCTATTTAATGCTGCATTTGAATAGCAATTTTTTTTTTTTTTTTTTTTTTTTTTTTTTTTTTTTTTTTTTTTTTTTTTTTTTTAACACATAAAAATATTTTCCACAACAATTTTCATAATACACCCAAACACTTAAAATTATTTTCCTTTTCCGGAAAATAACATTTCCGAAAAATATGTATTTTCCGGAAAATGTTTTACACGAAACAAACACAGCCAAATGCCCAAATACTTTCAATAATAAAATCAAACACATGCTTTAAATTTTGTAATCAATTTTAAATTCTGAAAGTTAAGAAATTTGTATTCAACCAAATAGAACACAAAGCTAAATCTAAAAGCCAAAAACCAGTAGTCAGTAGAGTAAGCTATTCTGAAATTTCCTCAAACCCATCAACCATTTAACAAGAAAAAACTAATCCCATCAAATACAAATGGTTTTCCTCAACCCCATCTACCTGAAATTTTTTAATTCAAAATCTTTAAACCCTGTAAAGAAACAACAAGAACGGCAACAAATAGAGACTTTTGTAGGTTGTTCAACAAAACAGCAGCAACTTCTCATTTTTTTTTTCTTTTCCTTTTATCCCCTCCTTCTCTCTCGTGTAACCCAACATGCAAAAGGCCCAAATCTATAAAATAAATTCAGGGGAAAAGGGTAATGAAGAATGGTTACCTGAGATTTGGAGGCAGACAACACAGCAAAGAACGGAGGAGGAGGAAGAGCAGAGAGATGGTTGTTGTTGTTGTTGTTGTCGTTGTAAGTTATACATTCATTGCCTGCGCTACTATAAGAGGAAGAGGTGCCATTTAGAAAGCTTAATTCTGCTTCTGTTCCTAAATATAAAGTATCACATAATCATTAAAATCATTATTTTTAAGACTCACAGTTTGACAATTGTGTGGTTCATCAAAAAAAGAAAAGAAAAAAGTACGACAATTATGTGGGAGTGAATCAGGAACTAGAATCAATATGCCTGTAATCCTTCGCATCAAGAGCCCAATCTCCTTCTTCTTCTTCTTTTTTCCCTCAAAAAAAGGAGTCTTCTCTCAAATATACTTTCTGCAAATTTATTACATATGCCTTACAAATTCTCATATAATCAATAAAAAATCAACAAGTTATTTATTATGTTGTTTTGGTGGTGCTAATCATATTTTTGCCACGGGTCACTCTCACACATGGAAGGGGGTCTCACCTCCTTTCATTCATCGGATCTTAATTGAGGCTATGTTGTAATTGTTTTCAGGTTCTGTTGTTATCCAATTTCGGTTTTGCTGTTTTTTCAGGTTTATGTTGCTTCATTCTTGGGAAATTATTGTGTACTCTCAGAGTATCATAAATGCGTACTCCCTCCTCTCACATGAATGGTGGGTCCCGCGGATTAAATTTATGGTGAGACCCACCATTCATGTGAGAGGGGAGAGTACGCATTTATGATACTCCGGGAGTACCTAATAATTTTCATTCTTTCAGTTCTAATGTATTGCATTTTCTCTTCAATGAATTGTATTTGTTTCCCATCAAAAAAAAAAAAAAAAAAATCATATTTTTGCCAAATTAATTTGATGCCTTTTGTTGTAAAATTTATAGTTGTTCTAGCATTTTCCTTGACAATATATCAAACACAAAATAAACATATTTTTTTATAAGTAAGATATTTTTATTGCAAAGAAAAAGAGAGCTATTTTGTGTGATATTTTGTTTAGAAAAATGCTAGAGATATTACAAATTTTACTACCAAAAAAAAAAATATATATATATATATTTTTTAAATGATAGTATTTCATCTTTTATATAACAATTAAATCATTCATTAAAAGTCAGGTTTTAGTGGGTTTTTTTTGCAAAATTATATCATTTTTCAAATAATTTTATTAGTTAGCAATGTTTCCAAACTATTTACATAACTAACATTTCGAGTTTAAGATACTCAAATTCATTGTAGTAACTTGAGCCTACGACACTCGAGTGCAATGTTGGAATTTTGGAAATCGATTCTCATAGACTCGATTTACTTTTAAAAAAACCAAATCTTAAAATCAAATAAAACTGACCGATTTGTACACATAAACAAATTCATTCATGCAATTCAAAGAAAGAAGGAAAAAAAAAAAAGAGAAGAAGAAAATGAAGGAATAGGAAAACCTTTGCCTAAGCCTTTGCTGCGCCGCGCTGTGTTACTAGAGCCTTTGCCATTGAGTTCAATCTGAGCCAAGGGGTTTGGGTTAGGGAGATCTGGCTTCATGGGTTCAGTTTGAGCTTTCGCCGCCTAGGTTTAGTCCGAGCTATTGCCTGGGTTCAGTCTGAGTTGCTACCTGGAGCCTTCTTCATGGTTTCCATTTTTGACCTCTCTAGGTGTTCATGGTTTTGTTTATGATCTCTTAGTGGGTTTGTGTTTCCGTTTATCTCTTTGTTGGGTTTGTGTTTTTGTTTATCTTTTGCTAGATTTGTGTTTATCTCTTTGCTTCATTGTGGACTTGTTTTGTTCATTGTTACACTTTATAGAACTCGAGCTTCAAAGGCTTGATTTAGCACATCAAACTCGAGTTTAGTACACTTGAGATTTTAATTTCCTAAATAGTTTTGAAAACGTGCTAACTAATGAAATTGTTAGCATTTTGGTGTTAAATTGCCAAAAAAAAAAAAAAAATCCCATTTTAGTCACATGACCTCTTACCATGCTTAAAAGTTAAAAGCATAATCTAAATATATTGTAAAACTGAAGCCTCTGACTAATTTTTTTTTTTTTTATACTTTTCAAGAGCTTGCCATGTAGGATTTGAAACTCTCACAAATTTTCACGTCATCAATATTTTATTTTAATTTAAAAACCAACCTTTCACAATTTGGATTTCCCATCCCCTCTCCCATCTATCTTTGTCTTTGGTCTTTCTTTCACCTACCACTCTCATACGCAAACCCTATGCGGTAATACCCTGCAAGGGCATGACCATGGCTGCCATCTCCAACTTGGCTATTTTTTTTTTTGGTTGAAGTCAAGGAAACACCCTAGAAGTTCAAATACTACCACTTTAGTTGTTATTAGGGTTTTTTCAATTTATGGGTTTGGTAAAGCGTGGAGAGGCAAAATAGAGGGTTGTCTCCACTAGTCTACCATCGTTAGATAGCGGAACTACTACGGGTAAGACCCAAAAATTCAATCAAACCCTATTTCCTTACCATATTCTTCTGTATTGTAAAATTGACTTTTTTTGGTTCTTTCGATTGATGTTGATTACTATATATTATACCGATAGCATATATCATGTTAGGAATAAGAAATAATTGTTGTAGTTCCTTTAGTTAGGTAGTTACCTTGTTGGTTGAGATTAGGATGAGTTAGTTAGAATTTGAGTACATGTAGCTCATTTAACTAATGGCTTAATTCATATAACACATGTTGAATTAACACGTAGCTCATTTAACACATGGCTTAATTCATATAGCACATGTTGAGTTAACTAGCTAATTATCTTGAGCTATATGGGCCGATGACGTTAAAGCTAGTCTCCTATAAATACATTATTGTAATTCAACATTAAATATCAATTGAAGAATAAATCAACTCATTGCTTAGAGCATCTTTCTCTTTCCTAATTTCTCTCTCAATATTTATCTATGGAGAGTGACTACCTCGAATTAAGTTAATTATTTTACAATTCCTATCTATCTTTATTAGGAACCACTGAGTTCCCAACATATCATTAATATGGAAGGCAACACTAGAGCTTGTAGCATGATCTAGAGATAGTAATGGTCAATGGGTTAACGTTGTGGGGTAACTGCCAATACTCCCACTTGGACCTTTAAGGGAGCCTTTGAGTTGATTGCACTAAAACAGCCAGATGTTGTTGTCATCCATAATGCAGACCTAGTATGCAACATGATTGACCTTTTTTAGTTTTTCTTTTAAAGTAATTTTGCTTCAATGGACATTGTTTATTTTGATTAGCATGTATTTAGCTACTTGAATTCTGGCAAATGCAAACTTACATTTAAAACATACTTGGTATGCTGTTGAAATAATTAAGGTCGAAGTTTGATCTTGGGTTTGAGACAGTCTTATCTATGCAGATAATCTTTGACTCTAATTTTTCCCCCCTAATAATAAAGCAGCATTTTTGCAGTTTTGCATGTGTAAATTTTAGGTTATTTACGATAGAGAACATTTAAAATTGTATTGGTCATTGATTTGAGCGTTCGTTTGATATGAGTAGGAGGTTTAAAATTATAGAACTTTTACCCTGGTCTTTTCATAATTTGCTTGGAGTGAAGTGGTATGCGATTACTTTTAAGGATAAATTACAATGGGTAATGATAAGGATTTAAATTAGTGTTTGTAGTTACTACTTCTATTGAATATCACAATGAATTTTATTTACATAAAAGTATTGGTTGACCTGATAAAGCTTCTTTTCCCAAGTTTTCTCAATTGATTGGGTTATGTCAATTATGATCCAAATACAAACAATAATAAAAACATCCCCATTTTAGGAATCATCGTTTCAGATGGGTGGTAAAGGAAGGCAAGTGGATAAAGCATACGAATTGCAAGTCTCCATTAACAGAGAAAACATATATTGATTCCTTTTAAATGAATTATTTTTTAGTTATGAATTCTCTTATTTTGTAGATAATATTTTCAAGTGGAGATTAGGAGGAGTTGTTACAAACCCATGGGTATAAGTCACCCTTGAAAACTGGCTTGCAAGGGGGGTGTGCAAGAGCTTATAAACACACGATTAAACTTACACTTAATCCATGTGGAAACACTACAATCATAAAATACCATCATGCTCTGCAGCTGGAGTCATGACGACTTACTCTATCAACACTGACAAGATGGTAGCCTTTTTTCTTTTGGTGGCTCCACTCACCTATCAGTAATTTTAATCTAGCCTCTAGGTTGCCCCTTTCGAGACCCAACCACAAAGCGCAACTCATTTGATCCCATACTTAATGAGCTACGCCCAATTAATCGGGGTAATGGTTGCTTTAATATCAAATGTTTCAAATTTATGAGTAAAACTCACTCTTGAAAATTGGCTTGCAAGGGGTGCCCAAAAGCTTATAAACACATGGCCAAGCTTACATTTAATTCATGTGGGACACTAGGATCATAACAGTTGTACATTGAAGATTCCGTTTTGCCATTTTGTATAAAGGCAAACTACACCATTGTTTATGACAATTGTTAAGTGAAATAGCACAATATCTTTTAAAAGGGTCAACAAAGAATGCAATGGTGCAACTTATGCCTTGGGTCAGTGAGAATATTATTTCCTTGGGAATTTTTAGATATTGATGTGAAAGTCATTTTAGTAGTTGTGTTTCTATTTAATGCTGCATTTGAATAGCAATTTTTTTTTTTTTTTAAAGTTTACAGGAGAAAGGGTGTTAATAACTTATTTGGATGAATTTAGTAATAAAATTATCTCTAAAAATAGTTAAATCATTTCAGTTTTTAAACAACATTACACGTATTTCTATATACTTTTTCACCTACACGTATTTTTACATATGTTTTCAAATAACAAAACACATGTACCAAACACCCCCCAAATTATTATCCCTAATGTTTGTTGAGTTTTTTCCTTTGTATTTTTGAGAAAAGTTGTATTCTCTTGATATTTTTCCTCCTTTGACTCTTATATTTTAACTTCTTTGTGCTCATGTAGAATATGAGTATCATTTAATATTCTAGATTACAGAGTATAAGAAATATATTTGTGGGTACTTTGGGTATGCTTGGCATCGTCCTCGGCATGCTTTGCCCACATTGAAAGAGTTTTCCCCCACTTTCTGCCTTATAAGTTCTGAAACGAAGGAGTAGTGTACCACTAGCATGCCGAGAACGTTGCCAAGCATGCCTAGGACTTTGCAGGACGTTGCAAAGCATGCCGAGGACGTTGACAAACATGCCTAGGACGTTGTAAAGCATGCCCAAGGTACCCACAATATTTATTATAAAAAATGATATATTTACCTATTAAGGATTTGTACAGAGGAAGCATTTATTTATTATATATTTTTTGTTCATCTACATATTTTGCAGTAATTGTATACAAATGTTTAATTTTCTTTTAATGTTTGATTACATTTCAAATATAATTATA
Organism: Quercus suber; assembly: GCF_002906115.3. Taxonomy (NCBI): domain Eukaryota; kingdom Viridiplantae; phylum Streptophyta; class Magnoliopsida; order Fagales; family Fagaceae; genus Quercus; species Quercus suber. Next base: position 642,173 of record NW_027069717.1, read on the forward strand.
CTTTTTTAGCATGCTTTAAGTAAATATATATGCATGTTCCAGTTAACTTAACTGATAAAATATCTGATGATTGAATTAATTAATTTAAGTTATTTAAATTATTAATAATTTAACAACATTCAATTCATTTGTTCCAAAATGGATTCATAAAAGCTTGTAATTTCTGGGACAAATTGGTTGATTTTAGGGTCCCTCCAAGCATTTTCAACAATAATATTTTCATTAACATTGCATGCAAGTTGAGAAGTTAACAAGTTGTGAGCGAAATGAGTAATAATGGATTTTATGGAATAAACTTAATCAAAGAACTGGATTAGGTCCAGATTGGGATGGACCCAGGAGGGGCCTAAGGGACCCCTGGCACAATGACCTTCCCTCCAAAATCATGAATCATCAATCTAGCACATATAAATCCTATAAAGAAAAATGTAAATCCAAATTTTATTAAAAAAAATGAAAAAAGAAAAAAAAATAGAGAGATCGAGAGAGTGGTCGAGAGTCGAGACTGAGAGGCGATCAAGAGAGACCACTCACCACCGTCAGTTAGCCATCTCGCTGCCACAGCCCACACGACCACATTGACGCTTCCACGCTAGACCCACGCCGCCACTTGACGCCGGTTGCTCCGTCTGCCCAGTCTCACTTAGAAGTAATTAATCTCTTTCCTTCAACCAAAACCTAATATATTTATGAATATCAGAATTAGTGCTTGTGGTGTTTGTGTTTTTGCCTGTGAGTCATGGTAGTTGTGAATTGAATATGTAAATCTGTGATTGTGTTTGTGAGCTGTATCGTATACTCGCCGTATCGTATCCCGAACGTATCCGAGCTGTATCGGAATAAAAAAATGATTTTCTTCTGCTTGATACTCTCCGGGTACGTTCGTACCGGTATCCCACCCGTATCCGTATCGGATATCACATTTTTGCCGTATCTGTGCATCGGTGTTTGTTTGGCTGTAGAGAGTTTATTAGTGAATGTATTAGAGTTTGTTTTCTGACTATGCTAAATTTTCTGCATTCAACTCCATATACTATATTTGTGACACGTCGGAATGTGTTAAGAGTTCTATTTGGGTTGGGTGTAGAGGCATGGAATGGATTCTTTCTTGCTTTGCCGATATATGCGATTGGGTGCTAGGCAAAAAAAAATGATTTTCTTCTGCTTGATACTCTCCGGGTACGTTCGTACCGGTATCCCACCCGTATCCGTATCGGATATCACATTTTTGCCGTATCTGTGCATCGGTGTTTGTTTGGCTGTAGAGAGTTTATTAGTGAATGTATTAGAGTTTGTTTTCTGACTATGCTAAATTTTCTGCATTCAACTCCATATACTATATTTGTGACACGTCGGAATGTGTTAAGAGTTCTATTTGGGTTGGGTGTAGAGGCATGGAATGGATTCTTTCTTGCTTTGCCGATATATGCGATTGGGTGCTAGGCAAAGATGTCTTTTGTAAGAGACTCAGGGAAAATAGTAAGTTGCTAGAATTTTGTGGTAGATTGAATATGGCTGTTCTCTTTGTGGTTATAGTGGTATTTAATGGTGGAGTTCGGAGAGATTGTGTTATGATACCAGTAAGTTCTAATTGTGCTGGTTCGTATCTGTTCCAGAAAGAGCTAGGAAATTTTTTATCCGGTGCAGAACCTGCAATTTTGACTGGGGTAGCTTCTGATATTGTTGGTGGTGATGGTCTGTTAGCTGGTGGTGCCTGAAGTGGGAAAAAATTACTTGTTTATGATAACTAGCGGAAGTTAAGGAATTTTGAAAATATGGGAGCTGTTTTGGGGCATAACGTGATTCATGGAGATCCTATAGTAAATGTTTTAGTTATAAATGGCAGACCCATGTGTGTGTTTAATTTTAAGTTGACCTCTGCCAATCTGGCTTGAGAGTTTGTGAGCCTGAGGGTGGCAGGCGTTATGTTTCAGGTTTGGAAACTAAGGATATTAGGTGGTCCAATATATCTTTAGTGCTGGACCTGAAGTTTTAAAATTGTCAGCTGGGCATGAAACTCGGTCTTTTTACCATAAGATTTGAGATGTTCCTACTTCTATTTTCCCTTAGAAGGGCATTTGGAAAGTAAAGGTTTCTCAAAGTTTGGCCTTTTTCGTGCGGACAGCAGCTCATGACCACATTCTTACATTGGATAATCTTATGCTTCGAGGTCACCCTTTGGCAAATCGTTGTTCTAATGAGAAATCTATGGATCACCTTCTTATTTTTTGTTTGTTAGCTAATTCTTTGTGGGTGCATATGCTTTAGCTGTTTGGGATTCATTGGGTCATGCTATGTTTTGTTGCTGACTTATTATTTGGTTGGCAACAATGGCTTAAGAAATATAATTCCAATATTTGGAATTTAGTTCGAATGTTTGATGTGGATTATTTGGACAAAACGTAATTGGCATTCTTTCGAGGATGCTGAGAAATCTTTAGCTCAGTTAATAGATTTGTCTCAGTGGATTCTCTTACATTGGTCTCGATGCTGTGGTCTCTCGGACTGTTGTTCTCTTAATGATTTTGTATTTTCTCTTAGCATAGTCCTTTGGTTCTCTATTTTTTGTCTTGTTTTTTGTTCATTATTGTGAACACCTTGTATTCATTCTTCTATTTCTTTTTTAATAATATTACTTTCTTACCTATAAAAAAAAAGGGTTTGTTGTCTGATTGTTTGTTGGTAGTTGGGCAATAATAGGGACATGTGACAGAATGAGGGACATAGGGCAGTGATTCAACTTTCAAGGAATAAAAATGGCTAAGTTAGGAAAGTGTGAGTTGTTAGTGCACAATAAATAAATTCATAGTGTCGGACATAGCTTTGACATTTAGTTTGGACTCAATACATGATTTTGAAGATTTAAAAGCGTGTCGAGTTCCATTTTCATAGATAATATATTAAGAAACAATAGTGTTTTTTGTCTTTTGTTTTTGTTAGTAGATGATTGCGTCTTAATATATTAAGAAATAATGATTTTGTGTATTTGTCTAGGTTGATAGTTTGTTAATACTATACAGATGCTTATTTGAAGGTTTTTTTTTTTTTTTTTTCTCCACTTATTTATGGCCCCCCAACTTGAGATCCTGGTCTGGTTTGAGGTTTTCAGTGAAAGAGGGTGGTGGAATTTCACGGTTTAGGGATTTTGGGCACACACGCCTGACTGTTTGAGAGCTGGAGATTCTGGTCTCATTGAGGAGTTAATTTTGTCCTTTCAAAATTGTTATCCACCTGTGCCAATAACTCTTTGCCATGTGTCCATTATTTTTTAAATAAAATAATTAAGTCCAAGTTAGATACCATGTTAGCACTCTGTCACGCCAACTAAGACATAAATTAACACACATAGATGGAAGGAAAGTTCAGGGATGAAAAACAACTTCTAAAAATTTTTAAGGACTAAAAACAAACTTGTGTGATAGTTTAGGGATGAAAATGATATTTTACCTTTTAATGAATTTGTCACTCACCCTTTTCATGCAGTTTACCAAAAACTCTCCGGTCAACGTTTGTGTGACTACTCTCACACTCCTCTTTGATTGATTGACAATGGATGAGGTAAAAATGTACTTCCACATAGCAATATTCTATTACCTTTGTTGTTGGCTTTGTTAAATTTTTGTAGTATAATGGCCATTACCTTAGTTGTTGGGTTTTTGGCTTCTCAGTTTAAACAATGATTGCTTCTTTCCTCCATAACTTGTTCTTTGGCCTCTTGAATATGCTTTGTCCCACTTTCCTCTTATGTTAAAAGTCAAAATAAATGAATGTGACATATTAGAAAACTTTTCTACCATCTTTTTTCAATGCCATATACAAAGAACTAGAACCTAATTATGGACCCACAAATAGGATTACAAAAAGCTTGTACTTGACAAGTTGATGGCTTATACAAAATTCTAGAGCTTCGGAGAGCACTAGTGTTTAGAAAAGTTGTAGTGTTGTATTTCAAGTTGGTAGAACTACTACATTTTGTATTTGACCAAAAAAATTCCTAAATAAGATTATTTTGTTTTGCAGTTACCTAAACTTAGATTGGAAATTAAGAAGTTAAAGCAGAAAATTGAACAAGAAGGCTTGCAGATAGATTTGGAAAAGGTGACAATGAATATTCTTATTTATTTAATTAAATTAGTTGGATATGGCAACTAATTGCATTGACTTTGTAAATGTATCTCTTAAATATTTTGTTTTTGCAGGTTTTTGTCAACAGTGTTCTTGAGAAACAAAATCGGAGAGTGGAAGCATATCGGTGTGTGTTTTTTTTTCTATGCCTGTGCTTGATCTTTTTGTATCAATTTTGTTTTTAGATTTTTTATTGATGTTGTTAAGGTTTGTAATGATTAAATTCTTATTGCAATTCCTATTTTTATAGGAAAGTGCACAATATCCCACACAAGGATATTAAGCTGGAGGACCCGGTTAGTGTATATTCATAAATTTAATGTACTTTCACTTTCTAAATTTAACTCTTGCAAAAACTTGGGTTTTAATGCTTTGGAGGATTTGCTCTATTGGTTAGCCTTAACTGGAAGACTATTTGAACAAATCTTTTACAAGAAAGTGATAATCTTGAATGGAAGTTTTAAATTCCAAGTTTTGTGCCATTTCCTGCTCAATCTGTCATATCCTTAAGAAACATTGGATGAAATTTCTCACTGACAGAATGCTCCATTCCCAAAAAACATTAGATGGAATTCTGCTATAAAAGGGTAGATATTCTCTGCATTGCTTAGCTCTAAGAACTTTAATTGGGAGAATTTGTAATCCTTCACAACTATTTAGCTAACAAGGCCTGATTCATTTAAGGCTACACTTGTACACCCCAGGCCTCCCTTTAGTTTAGAGAGTCAAAGTTTATCCTAGCTGATCAAATGTATTTTCCATGTATTTTCTTTATGGCTCCACCAAAAACTGCAAACTAATCTTATCAATTTTGGCTGTGATTTGGTGGGAGACTGTATTAATGCACTGCCATATTAGATAAAACCAGTGATTGCTAAACCCCATGAAGAACTGCTAAACTGAATTTACCAACTGATTCTATCATACACTTTGTTCAAATATATTTTCAAGATTTCAAATCATCTTACATTTCTTCCTCTTTCTAGTGCATTCAAACAGTTCAGAAGCTAAAAGAATGTTAGGAGCCTATGAAAGAATGCATTTTACTTTGGGATAACAAAGTTGCTCTGTCTGTTGACAATCACCTTGGATATCAGCTTATAGGAAATGTTACACAGGCTAAAAGGTCAACAATCAATCACACACTCAGGAGTTCTAGTTGTAGGGACAAAAGTTATGAAAGTTTTGTTTAGCTATTTGAGCAGGAAACCAGAATTAAGGAAGAAAACACAGCTTGAGTCATAGAATTATCCATAACATTAAAAAATGTTGATGGAAGAGCTGGAGTTCTATCAGGTCCTGGAGCTTCTAAAGGACTTATCTAATTAAAAGCTCGTAGGGTTTTCTCCACAATGAACTCTGCATTAAGCACCCAGTGTTGTTCTTCATTAAGCATAGGTACATGTGAATTTGGTGCAACTGTTCAGTAATCCCGGGAACCTCTGCCCCTTCACTCCTGCCATTAATGCCTATATATATATATATATTAAAAGAAAAGAAAAGAAAAAAAAAGGGTAATTCAGTCACTGTACAATTAAAGAAGGCATTAAACCAATCCTGGTTTCCAAATGCTTGGTCTATCTTCTTCAAGATACACTCATTCCCTGCCACTTGTTAGACCAAGTAAACTAAACCCCTTTATTTGGGATTACCAATAGCTCTGCTTGATTGATGCAATCCTGCAGGTCTTCAGCTCCCATGCAACAGCTCTGTTTAAATGATTACTTATCTTAGTCCTCCAAAAGTTGAATGAAGTCACCCTCACAAACCTTACCACCCTTAACCCTCTAAGACAATTATACTATGTTATACCAAATAGGTTTCCTGTGAGCTCTTAGTGAATGATCATACACAAAAGTATAATTCACTCAACCCATCATCAACCAAGTTATGGATTAATTAGATGGGACCATACAAAAATGATTAAATTCATCATTTCTTAACAATTTATGTTTTTGGGACAATTGGTAATTTATCATGCTATAAGAGCATGTGGTCTTGTTTTGAACCCTATCTCTACTCTACCTCCAATATAAAAAGTTAAAAATCTCACATGTTTAGCACCATTTATTATAGAGAACTCTAGGCTCACATGGGAAGGGGGTGTGTTAGAAAACTAGTTAATCGATTAAATTCATCACTTCCAATCTGCTTAGCATTTGGGAAAATTGGCAATTTATCATTCTATATAGTGTAGATGGTGAGAAATTCAGCTTCTTTCCATGTGTAGTTAAGGCTTTTGCTTGGCTGTGTGATGTGGACATGATTAAACAAGTTTGTGGCCATGTGTTGAAGTTAGGAGGTTTGAATAATGTTTATGCTGGAAATTCACTTTTAAGTGTGTATTGAAAATGTGGCACAGATGAAGATGCAGTCCAAATGTTTGAGCAAATGTGTGAGATGGATTCGGTTTCATGGTGTGCAATGATATATGTGTTTTTCCAATCTGGGGATTACATAGGTTCATTAGTAACTTATAGCACAATGATTGGGGAATATGGTGTGTACCCAAATCGGGTATCTTACCCTTTTGGCTCTCTCTGCATGTTCTTTTTTTTATTTATTTATTTTTTTATTTAATTTTTATTTTTTTATTTATTTATTTTTAATAAATTTTATTTTTTATATATGTAATAATGCTTCATTCAATAGGCTCTCTCTGCATGTTCTTTTTTTTATTTATTTATTTTTTTATTTAATTTTTATTTTTTTATTTATTTATTTTTAATAAATTTTATTTTTTATATATGTAATAATGCTTCATTCAATAAAATTGAAAAACATACAAAGGTCCAAAGCACACAGGCAGTGTACTATAGATAGAAACAACAAAACATCAACACTAAGGTGCATGGAAAGTACGACTATCAAGCAAATCAGCCAAAAAATTAAAAGTAAAAACAACTGAAGCATTTGTACAACACTAGCATAGCTGAGGAAGGATAACTTCAAATCATGAATCAATATCTCACTTCCTTCAAAGGTATGAGCATGTAAAATGTATTTGAAAAAATAGGCAGATAAAATAGAAATGTGGGTTTTCTTAGAGAAAATTTGAGTGAGAATTTGGAGATATTGGAGATACTCTTAGAGATACAACTTTATTCTTCTTGCTAAAATGCAGTGGGTTAAGGTTAGCTGTGCGTGGGAGGGAGGATTACAATGTTGATGTTAACGCACAAAGTGAGGGTTGTTGCACTAATCAGTGAATAAGGAGATAATTTGGATTTTGCTTTCTTACAATCTGATAAGTGCTTTTGCCATAACATCCTTTCAAAGAGTTGGTAAGGCAGAAGTTTCTTCTCTCTACTCTCACCTCATTCAGATCCTCTTGGCCTAATGGTGATGCTAAGATTCTGGTGAAATGATTCAAAGACAAAGACAAAGTGGTGCGACAGCAATGTTGCACACTTGAAACAAAATATAAATAAGCATTAGCAATGATGCAGCTTGTTAAGAACTTTTGTTTCACCCTTAAGGGGCTGGCTAACAACAAGCCTTTAGTTTCACCCTTAATGGGTTGGTATATGTTAGCTTGCTCACTGATTGAGTCCAGCCATCATAAAGCTCATTTGTGCTTTTGCCATAACATCCCTAGTAAAGCTCATTTGTAAAGTTGACGTAAACGTGATGGCCTTTCTAAAGTTGGAGTTGATTCAAGCCACATAGAACAAGTTAAAAATTTTCTAATTGTTATTTTTTAGCTACTCCATTGTAAGTGCTTTCGTGGACCAAAAACATTTATATTATAATTTTTATTTTAGTTTGTCTTTGTCTCTATTTATGTTGCTCATTATTGACAAACTCTTATTTTTCATATGCAAGGGTGAACTTCTTTTGCTGTGCGCACAGAAGCATCCAAAACTTCCTACAGATTGTCCAGATAGCCTAGCAATGTTGAGCTATCTGGTACTTGCAGGAGTGGATTTTGCTTTGATCCACGATTCTCACGCCCTCCAAGGTTATTAAAGTTTTAGATTTTCCTTTTGGACATGTTTTAGTTAGCTTCTTCAAACTCATGTACAATATGGTTAATATATCATTATTTTAATCACCCATATTTCAAATCTTATGAGGGTGTTACTTGTTTGTAGATTTGGTACCATATGTACAGTATGGTCCTTTCATCGCCTTTCATGGTGATAAAGGGGGAGCTCTTCAAACGTTGATCGAAGAAAAAATTATAGATTTAGACAATGGACTTGAAGGGTCATCTTCCATCAATTTGAAGATTGGTACGGAAATAGTTCGTGGGGAGCTAGCAAATGCATTGACCAAAGAATTAAAGAATATGGGCTTGGCCGACAAAAAAAGGAGTGCATCTGCCATGCAAAAGGTTTGCTTCCTACTATTTAGGTTGCAATATGGCCAGCTGATCTTGACCTCCCCAATTCAAGATTTTTTCTTTTGGTTGGACTATTCAAGATGTGATGCGCAATAGTCTGTTGTAAATTAACAATTGAATTGTGAATTTCACAATTGGGCTGGGATTGATAACTTCCAGACTGACCTAAAAATGGGTCAATGTTTGTTTGGTTTGAGTTTTTGGCAACCCAACCCAACTCAAATACTGTCAAATTTGTGATACTATACATTAAATATATGCAAAATCTTATGGCATTGTACTAGACCCTTGGTGTAATCAAGATACAAGTCTAATTCAAATTGTTCTTGAAATTTTTGTAGTATGTTTGCTGTTTGTCTTTGAAATTGTTTTCATTAAGCATTTTCTTCTTGCATGTTAAAGCTAGACTCAGTATATAGCTTTATTGTTGTCATTATTATTATTTTAACTTGAGGCAGCTCTCTTCTTTTCTTAAACCCCCTTCCATGATATGGGAGGGAGAGAGCTCTTCAAACGTTGATCGAAGAAAAAATTATAGATTTAGACAATGGACTTGAAGGGTCATCTTCCATCAATTTGAAGATTGGTACGGAAATAGTTCGTGGGGAGCTAGCAAATGCATTGACCAAAGAATTAAAGAATATGGGCTTGGCCGACAAAAAAAGGAGTGCATCTGCCATGCAAAAGGTTTGCTTCCTACTATTTAGGTTGCAATATGGCCAGCTGATCTTGACCTCCCCAATTCAAGATTTTTTCTTTTGGTTGGACTATTCAAGATGTGATGCGCAATAGTCTGTTGTAAATTAACAATTGAATTGTGAATTTCACAATTGGGCTGGGATTGATAACTTCCAGACTGACCTAAAAATGGGTCAATGTTTGTTTGGTTTGAGTTTTTGGCAACCCAACCCAACTCAAATACTGTCAAATTTGTGATACTATACATTAAATATATGCAAAATCTTATGGCATTGTACTAGACCCTTGGTGTAATCAAGATACAAGTCTAATTCAAATTGTTCTTGAAATTTTTGTAGTATGTTTGCTGTTTGTCTTTGAAATTGTTTTCATTAAGCATTTTCTTCTTGCATGTTAAAGCTAGACTCAGTATATAGCTTTATTGTTGTCATTATTATTATTTTAACTTGAGGCAGCTCTCTTCTTTTCTTAAACCCCCTTCCATGATATGGGAGGGAGCAGAACTTAAATATAAATCCTTTATACCTCAAACTTAGGTATAGTTCTCAAGTAACCTACCTTAGGCTTCTCAATTAAATTCAATAATGTGACCATATGACCAATAAATGACATGGTTAAATTTAATTGTCCATGAAAAAGCTAACATTGTTTTAATTGCACTGATCAATATAATTATATGGTTGAATTCAATTGGGGGACCTATAGTACAAAATTATACCTAAGTTTTGCCTATTGTTTATTTACCAACGAGATTTACCAGTTAAACAATTATAATTGATTGAAAAGTTGGTAAATGAGGCATTTAGACATAATTTAGAAGATTTAAGTAGTAGTTTGGATTGTCTTTAAGATTCTTAGGGCTCAGCTTGGGTTAGCCTTTAAATGGTTTACAAAATTTACAATCTTACTATCCCATTTTAAGCTCTAGACTGTTGTTATCTTAGATTGCCTTTGGCTTTACCAATCCCCATTGTAGGTTTATTCTTTTGAATAAATGATTATCAGATATACGACGACATTTTATCCACCACATACAAAGTTCTATCAACTATGCTACATGATCAGACCTTTTTCTTCGGAGATAGGTACATGAACACCTTGACAAATATATTGTGAAAGTTTCTTTCAATTTCTTTCAGCTTCTATTTTTAACAGCATTGTTCTTCTGAACAGGCCAACCAGCTTAGATGCACTATTCCTTGGGCATGCACTATTTGTTTTACATGTTCTCCCGGTTAGTTACTCAACCTTTTAACTTATGTATGGATGTTTTAAGAAAGGATGTATTTAATGACATGCATTGACTGACTACAAATTTTCTGTTATATGGGAAATTGGTGGCTATTCGATTCTGTTTTAAGTGCAACTTGACAGTGGACTATTAGGTTTGAGTTTCAGGTTCAAAAGAGTGGCAACATTATGAGTTTGCCTTTGGTTGGACCAAGAATTTGATCTTACTTGGAGTCGACTCCCTGTTATAATTATAAATAAATAAATAAATAAATAAATAAATAAATACCAAGGCCACCAATGGTTGATCTTTCAGTTTCAACCAGCATGTACTTGCCAGATAAAGACATGGTAAACCAAACAATTGGTTTGACCTTCCACAATCTGTCCTTCACAAAAATTTAATCATATACCTCTTTGAGAGGAAGAAATCAAGAGATAAACAATTAACATCTTTATTTATTTATTTCCGTTAAAATGGCTGTAGATGGAAGACCTCACAAACAGTTTGTTTATTTGTGATTGCAATTAGTTCTCCAACTTTTAGGTGAGTACTATTAGTTCCTCAAGTTTAAAAAAAGAGTGCTATTAATCCTTTTGTTAACTGTTGTAAGTGCTATTGCCTATATGACTAACGAAAAAATAATGTGTCATTTTTAATATAAGTATTTTACAAATTAATGAGTAAATCTATATAGTTTTATTGTTTCATTTTTAATATAAGTATTTTACAAATTAACGTTTAAATCTATATAGTAATAGTCATGTTGATGAATTTGCCACATTAGCAACTTAGCATGTAAGTCATTATTTTTGATTATTTGGTTAAAATTTTTTTCAAGCCGTGTGTTTCCTGTGAGTCTATGACCCACCAAAAGCTTCCTCTTCCTCTTCTCCCAATAGATCTCATTGCCTCTGTTGCTGACATTAGCCACAGTTCCCTTTAATCCAAACAGTAGTCGTCGTTGCTGCATCAACCAGCACAGGAGTCCCTCTGTCCTAAGCCAATCTCACGGATCACTACGCTTCTTTGTTCTTAAGATTTGTTACCCTGTTTCCAATGCTTCTACACTTAACATGAAAAGGGTATAAATCTGTTCCTAAGTTTGGGTGCAGGATTTCCTTTTATTATGTTGGGAATTATGGTTAATGAATCCAAATATGAGAGAGAGTTATACAAGACTTTGTATGCTTAAAGGAGGATCTCTCCAACTCAGTATTCACACTTCACAATCAGAATTTTATTGACTTTGAGGTGCTCCGATCGCCTGATTGGTGAATTGAAAGGCGGTGGGGAAGGAGAATGGGATGGGCTAAAGCAAATCAATTATTTTTTTTTTTCATTATAAAATCAATTAAAGGTTACATGGAAACTTTACAATTAAAGAGTTTTACCATTTTATAAAACATTTTTTATGGAAAAATGAGAGTAACTATCTATTTTAACAATTTTTTTTTTCAATTTTCTATATAAAAAAAAACCTTCCTAAAATGGGTGATTAGTTTACCCTCAGGAAGTAAATTAACCAGACCAATAATTGGATACCTAATGTGGCATTTCCCACTTAAGTTGTCACGTCAATTTGTAATTCCACATCACTGTTCCATTAGCTACTAAGCAATAACACTAACAACAATTAACAATAATGCTCATTTTTTTATAGACCAATTTCACTCATAGGGTAAATGTTTAGGACTAACAAGGTAGTTTTACTTTGAATTTTTAATTCATAAGTGTTTACCCACGTGTTGCCCATCCATATAGACAGATACGTCAAATACCACTTGCTTCAGATTTTTATTTTTATTTAAAAAAAAAAATCTTACCCAGTTTATTGAGTTTTCAACTGTGAACCACTAGAGAGTCATTTGTAGTTCACACTTGGAACTCTCTACCAACAAGACCAACAGGAGCCCTATCATCAACCAATAGGCCAAGGAAGATTGAATGGACAGAGAGGGAACAGGGTCTAGTTAAGTTTTCAAGGAAAGTAAGTGTTGAAACTTGATTGGAACACTAAATGTAAATATTCAAATAGCACTTGAGCTTGGAGGTGACAGCCACAAGTACAATGTTCTGTTTCAGTAGGGTGTATACAACCATGTATCTCCTGATGTAAAGGTAGCTGCGGTAGTTTGTTCCATTTCCCACCAAAACAGTACGTCTGGCATAATTGGCAACATTGATGCAACTAGGTGGTATCTGTGGAAGATTAAAAGACTAGAGGTATCATTGACATATGTTTTCATCAAACAAAGTGCATGCATTTGGATTTTTGCTAATTTTTCTTATTTGTTGCTAACACACCCCCCCCCCCAAAAAAAAACCAAAAAAAAGCTATTGTAGCAACCCAAGCACCAATAAAATGCTTTATCCAGGGTATTATAACTAAAGAGAAATCACCTGTTCAATTACAAGCTCTATGCTAGAGTACTCTTTTTGATTGGGCTAGGTGCAGGAGTTCTTCAAATTGTTCTTCTACTTTGGAGTTTCTACCTTCCCTTAGAATTGCCCCTTAACTTGCTTTTCGCATCTTTGTTGCTGTTTCTTGTGTTCACCATCATGAACACCCTGTATTTTCTGTTTTAGCTTTTTCTTCATGATTAATATGATTCTTATTACTTAAAAAGAAAAAAATAAATAAATAAAAATAATGACAGCTAGCTACAGTGATCTGCTACTAGTAGCAGGTCACTGTAGCAGGTGTTACTCATTTTTAAATTCCTTTTTCTTCTCTCCTCTTGGCCCTCTCTCCTCTCTCTCTCTAATCAAGTTGTGGTGGTTGGGTTGGTGGGTTGCCAGCAAGTTTGCTATGGTGGTTGAGTGTGGATTGCTGAGATCTGATACAGTGGTTGCTAGCAGCAACAATGACGGTGATGATGCTATGGTGGTGGGTTTTTTTTTTTTTTTTTTTTTTTTTTTTTTTTTTTTTTTTTTTGGAGCTTGTGGCTGGATTGCGATTTGAATGGCAGTGGGTTGCGATGTTGTTAGTTGTGGTTGTGGGTTGTGGTTTTGGCACAAGTTGTGGGGGTGGTGTGTNCTCAAGTGCTATTTGAATATTTACATTTAGTGTTCCAATCAAGTTTCAACACTTACTTTCCTATTGATAGATGATACTCTATCAATCCGGCAAACTCCTATAGATTTCTTGGCCTTCGAGCAGCCAAAGGAGCTGTCACTTTGTCGTTCATAAACCTGAGTGTATCCTCCCTCAGATTGGGGTTACATATCTGTAATTTTTCAGTTTCATCTATATGATTGTGTTTGTACCAATAATATGCCTCATGCTTCTAATGATAAAATGTAATGATATGCATTAAATTCCCCATGCTATTTTGTATTGCTTGATACATACATAGGTGGTAAAGTCTTGTCTTCTTTTTTATAGGGTACTTGTTGGGCTGATAAAAACAAGTTCAACATCTAAAACATAAAAAAAATGAAACATTTTGTTTCCCACCAATATTTAGAATAAATCAACCATCACCATCCAGTTCATATACAGATCCAAGTATTGAACAATGCCCCACTTGAGATAGGTGATAACATGGAAATTTACAAATCTTCTTCATGTCCTCAGTCAATTAAGTTGGCATGTAATGTTGTGACATTAGTGGACTTTTTTAGGACCCAAATAATTTATTAGTTCCATGAAACAGTGCTGGCAGACTTTCAAAAAGCAACATAATTTATTAGTTTCATTAAACAGTGCTAATCAAATTGATTGGGTAGTAGATACAAACAATTCAAACCACTTTTCCACTTTGGACCCTCTTTTCCTACATTGGTAGGTAATCAACTCTACCCCATGCTTGTGTACTATGCATTGCAATTGTTCTTAAAGAGGTTATAAATTGATTTATTCACCACTGTAAAATTCATTTATCTCTGACAGGAAGGGTCAGTTCTATTTGCGAAGCTGAATGGATATCCCAACCTTGTCAACTACACTGTAAATCATGGTCAAGAGGTCTTGAATGTAGAACCACAATTAATGTCAGAGATTTCATCATCGAGATCAAGTAAGTGTTCATATTTCAGAAAAAATAAAATAAAACTATGATTTATCTAAAAATTTCCTTGATAAAGCTAAAGAATTGACCAAGCATTAAATTAAACACAGAGGTAAAACCTTGGTGCCATAATAGGTGCCTCCACCTGCACAAGCAATGTGTTGTGGGTTTGTACTTGGGAATTAGCCTCTCCATTAATTCGAAGTAAGGTTTTTTACAACCACCTCTTCCAAGCCTCAATGAAGCAGGAGCCTTGTGCATTGTACGCACATACAAAAACTATTTAAATAATAAAAGAAAAAAACACTTTATATGAGTTAATGAATTTCAGCTTCCAAGATAATTCTTTTGAAATAAATGTAGCAGTAGCAGTAGATACTATATTTTAGAGATCACATTAAAGTAAATTGAAGTTCTTTTGACAGAAGCCAAATTCATTTTAATTGTTTAGTTTGGGCTTTGATTTTCCATGTCCTATTAGGGTTAGGTTAGGTATTAATCCTATTCAGGACTAAGGCTTGATGGTCAATGTTGTAAGTTACACATTGCTTGCACTATTTTAAGGGGAAGAGGTGCCATTTAGAAAACTTATTCTTCTTCCGTTCCTAAATATAAGCATTACATCCAAGATACAAAAATAATTAAAATCATTTATTGATACAATTCACAAATTGACAACCATGTCTGATCTTTGGAACTATCAAACATGCAAAGGTTTCCTCTCCATTAGAGATTAGAGAGGGGATTGTTAACCTAAAATGAGACACTGAGTTGCAACTATAAAAAACTGATTTTAATGTAAGGTGGTGAATCGGTTGAGGTATTGCTGGCATGCACGGGACATAGCAAGGGTTGTTGACTACAACGGTGGTGGTGACAATCCATGGGGGAGCAAACAGCAAGATGTGGCTATTACGGTGGGGCAGAGATCAAGTGAAAGTGAATCAGGAACAAGGATCATGGGAAGACAAATGTGTGATTGGCAGCATGACTTTCGGAAATGTAACAAAAAAATTCTTGATTTAATTTCAAATAAATCAAAGATTATTACATGGGCACCCCAAGGTCCAAGATGGTCAGGTGGGTCAGGTCTAAAGTCAAGCCTAAGCAACAAACTAGATGGCTGTCGGCTATGAAACATGGACCAGATCCAGAATGTTACTGGAAAGATAAAAAACGCATGTTCAACTTAGAGCGAAAGTTGGTTACATAGAGAAGCCAATGATTGTTTTTGGGGAGAGGGGGGCCGGGGGGGATAATACTCTTCACCTAATTCTTATGGGAGAAGGAACTTCCATTGAGCTAGAGTTTGTTGTCACAATGAAGATCTACTTGCATTCTTTCTCATGTATAAGGGGGGACTCCCACAATATAGATATGCCGAGTTTAACTTATGAAAAATGCTTGCTGGGTGGTGAAGGAAACAACTCAGATGCTATGGCCGATTGTACTTACAGAGTACCAAATTGGGATGTGCTCTGCTATGGTGGAAATAGCAAAGATGGGTATATATCTTTGGTAGATGAAATGGATGAATACAAAAGGAAGTGTCAGACAGGGTTTCAGAGAGCTTAAAGATTTTAGTGGATTTCTGCAAGTATCATTTGAAGGCTTTGAGGACCTGGCCATGAGTTTGTTTACTACTGTTGATGTGACTTGGATGAAAAATGAGCAATCAGTGTGTAGAAAACAAAATATGCCTTGGGGAACCAGAGAAATAAGGGAGTTGCATAAGTTGTTAGTGAACTATGGTGCAATTTTCGTTTTTATTTTTATTTTTTAACACGGTTAGATGAAGAGTGGAGAATAAGAGGATACTTAGGGTGTTGTGGTATTGTAAATGAAGCTTAGAATTTATTGTGGAATTTTCATTAGTTGAACAATATTGGAAAAAGGTCTGCGGTGTGGAATGTATTGCAAGAATGGAAAAGAGAGGTGATTTGTCTCTGGGAAGAAAAGATCAAAGAAATTATCAAGATACTTGTGGCTAGCCTTGGGGGAGTCTTTTATGGATTTAAGTGATTTTTGACACAGTTGGATCTGCTGTAGTTTTACTTAAAATGTGGAATAAAAGGGTGGCAGGAAAAATGGACATGGAGATTGGAAGATTTTTGGTGTCCTGCTTGTTTTGCGACAGACTTTAATGGGGTCTTCTCTGGTATCTATGGTTCAAATGATGACTAAGAACGGAGGGAGCTGTGGCAGAATTGAGATAAAAGTCTAGGAAGTGGGAAGTAGTTTGGCGCCTAGCAGGAGATTTAATGTGATCTGCTTACCTAGTGAAAGACTTAGTTGTGAAAGAAATACTTCAAATATGACAGAGCTTTCTGATTTTATTACAGAGATGAACTTGGTCGAAGTCCCTTTGAAGGCCAGTACAAATGGCCAAACAACCACTCTTCCATGTCACAGATAAATCACTTATTAGTTTTGGTTGAGTGTCAGTAGTATTTTGGGGAATGATGTTCAGTGAATAGTACCAAGGCCTTACCAATAAAATGATTGCTTATCCCAAGAAATGGAACAGTATACCATAGGGAGGATCCAAAGTGGACCACTTCTTATGTTGTCATGGAAGCAACAAAAACTTCAGCTTTTTCATGTCAACTTCAAAGGCACTCCACATATTTTCACAAAAAGTTTTGTAAACAAAGAAAAAAGCACTAGCTCCCTGTTCTGATAATCCATCTTAGTAGGATCAACTATTAGACCATAAGAATTCATAATTTCAAATTCAATTTTAGCATGACCCTCCTTCCATGTCACAGATCAATCACCTCTTAGTGTTGGTTCAAAGTGAGGAGTATCTTGGGGAATGATGTTCAATGAATAGTACCGAGGCCAACCAATAAAATGACTTCTCCCAGAAAATGGAACAGCATACCATTGAGAGGGGCCAGAGTGGACCACATCTTATGTTGTCATGGAAGCAACAAAAACTTCAGCCTGTTCATGTTAACTTTGAAGACACTCCACACATTTTCACAAAAAGTTTTGTAAACGAAGAAAAAAGTGTTCTGATAATCCATCTTAGTAGAATCAACTTATTAGACCATACAAATTCACAATTTCAAATTCGATTTTAGCATTTTATGTCCGCTATTTTACATTCTCAAACAGGAAAAACTAAATTGAGAATAAGCATTTTGTCACATAACTTAAGAGGTATAAGATGAATACATTATTAAATAGAAAATTGAAGTCATAATGGCTCAAATCATTCTAGCTTTTAAAAAAGTGGAACACCAAACTATACCTATTAAGAAAGTTATCTAACTGAACAAACAATATTCACTAGTTCAGGGACTGAAAAATAGGAATTTTGAAAGGAGAAACATTAAGAGTTCAAAAAACTAGCCCAAAAACAATCAACTATTTCCACGTCAAATGCTAAAACTAATCCAAATCCTTGATTTGAAAGGAAAACTAAAGCATCATGTGTGAAGAAAGTTCTTCTAATCTCACATTTACATTTTGTATAAACTTATATATTGATGTTGTTTTCAACCATTCCTTTATTCCTTTTCATTAATTCATTCTTATCATTATTATTTGGCAACAGGGCCTTCAAAATTGTTCAAAAATTATCAGTTGCGTTACTTCACTAACTTCGATAAAAAAGAGTTGATTGGTTGTGGAGCTTTTGGAAATGTTTATAGAGGATGTATGTGGGGTTTAAAAAATCCCATAATCAATAGCAAGCTAATTGCTGTGAAAGTTTCACATCACAACCGTGGAGATATATTCAAGCAGTGGCAGGTAAGTAATCAATTCTTCTATATCCCATACATGTCAGTATACATACATAATGACACTATATTCTACTTTCAGGCTGAGATTCAGTTCGGTTCAAGTCTTCAACATAAAAATTTTATTAAGATTTTGGGTCACTACAGAGATGAGGAGAAGCTATACTTAGTTTATGAATATATGAAGCGGGGACACCTTGGCCGGTGCTATCAGGGTAATTCTCAGCATAAAAATGATTGTCATAATTATGTCATCACATATTGCATTGTCATATTTATATGTCTATGTAATTGGTTCATCTAGATTGAAAATAGAATTACAAGATTCATCAACAGATAAATGATTGACATTATTATGTGATCACATACTTCTTGAGAAAAAAAATTAATGAAAGTACAACTTTTACATAAAACAAAGTGAATAATATATAAAGAAAACAGTCCATGAGTTCTTTCAAATAGAAGGACTGATTCCAAAGATAATAGAAACATAAGAAGAATATGAAGTAAAATGTGGAATGGTAGATGGTTGTTAATTATATTTACTTGGTAGAATACAGAAAAAACAAATAAATAAATAAATAAAGGCATGTATGTATAAACGTAAGTGTGTGTGTGTGTTTAAAACCAGTACATAATAGTGTCATATATCTATCCTTAACTCCACAATCTCATCTAGTGTGTTTTGAGAGATGGGAGCTTGGTATGGCATGTAACAGTGACTTTACATGTTTTGCTACCCTAGTAAAAGACTGGGCTTTACTAGATTCTTCTTCTAAGTTGGAGCTCTTGAAATTCAAGTCAGCAGCAGCACTTGATTGATCTTCCATCGTGAGGAGGCTCTTATACAAGGTCAAGAAACCATGACTGTCCCAAGTCAATTAGAATTAGTGTTTCCTACGTCAACTACAATTAGGGTTAAGGCATAGTGATGCAGGCAGAGGATCAATGTCAGTTTTCTTTTGTTTTATTTATTTTTAAGTGGCAGGGGCAATTTTGTAATTTCAATATTTCTAGGATAGGCTGTGCTAATAGTCCATTGGGTCTTATTTTAGTTTTATTTGAGTCTAGTTAATTAGTTTGGATTAGTAACAACGCCAAGGAGTCCAAGTCCAAGTCTAATTAGGAATTTCAACTAGGAATAGGTATTAGACTTCTATTTAAGGGGTTGTATGCTTTCTATTGAAGAATAATAAAGTTTTTAGATTGTTAGAGAAGCTGTGAAGCTTGTTATTGGTTTATGTGATGCAACCTTCTCCGAGGGGTGATGCCAAGGAACCCTAGGTGTGATATTTAAGAAGTCTAGGTTGTGATGCTTAGGAAGTCTAGGTTTGATGCCTAGAAATTTATCTTTTTCTTTTATTTGACCATTCACAGCAACATAAGTTTTGGTTTTACTAGTTTCATCCCCAAAACCCTACTATTCCTTTTTCCCACTAGAAACCCTACAATCCCTATCACTCTCTAGCCTACTCCCCACCAAAACCTAGCCTTAAATCCTCAAACCCAACAGCCCAAATCTGACACAGTAGTTCTAATTCTGATTCTGTTTGTCCCCCCCTGTCCCACGTCACATAGTCTATAAGCACAATATTGTACACCACAATTTACACTTTGATTGGCTAGTAAAATTTTCTCCTGGAATCTTCCAATAGTCTAGTGCTAACTCCTAGGTTATATACCCTTTATTTTTTGCTTCAATTTTTCTGCTGCATCATTTTAGTTTTGGGTCACCCACTTTTTTTTTTTGGGGGTAAGTAATAGAAGTTTCATTAAAGGTCAAAATAGTATTTTGCATTCACAATGATGAACACAAAGTATTGTAAAAAATTACAAGCAAATCAACAGAAGATTTAAGACAGATGGTTGGAATTCAAAAATGGATGTGCAATGTGCAAAACCCATGCCTGTGACCAATCAAATAGAGTATGAATCAACAAGGACTTCGATTAATCAAATAGGTCTCACAACATCCTTAAACGTGAGGCTGTTTCATTCCTTCCACACTAACCACGTCAAGCACGCTGGAACCAAATTCCATACATGTGAGAAATGTTTCCCAAACCAATTTAGCCATCCAAATAGAAGGGATGCTACCATCTCCAGTGTCATCCATTGAATCCCAAATTTGGAAACATTTAACTCCACAACTCATATGCCACCTCAAATATTAGAAACACTTTACTCCACAACTTATATGCAATGGAACAATGGAGCAAAGGATGATCCACTGTTTCCCCACAACACTGACACATACAACACCAATTTACTAGGTATAGATCCCTCTTCATGAGGTTCTCAATTGTAAGAATCCTACCCCATGCTACTAACCACAAAAAGAACAACACCCTCTTTGGTGCCTTAACACGCCAAATGCTCTTCCAGGGCAAAGAATGAGAATTGATGCCACAAATAGTGTTATAGTAAGAGCAAACATCAAAATTACCACTCTAATTCACCCTTCAAATCATCCTATCACCTCCTCCCCTCTAGTTAACTTGGAATAAATATGATTATAAAAAGAATACATGACCTCCAACTCCCAATCAGGAAAAGCTCTATGGAACTACAAATTCCAACTCGTAACCCTCCCATGTCTGGGAGAATCCCACAAGTCAGATATTAAAGATTACCTATCAGTTGAGCACTCAAACAAGCCAAGGTATAGCTCCTTTAGAGGAAAGTGACCACTCCTAGGATCAAACCAAAACCTTATATGATTGCCCTCACCACCTCAAAAACCACATGTCGGAAGAAAATATCCTAACCCGCTTTGATACTCTGCCACAACCAACACCCATCAATCCCGCTACCACTCTTGTACACCAATCCCCTCTATCTTCACCATATTTGGTCACAAGCACCTAACACCACAAATGATTGACTTCATACCCAAAGTGCCATAACCATCTACCTAGTAATGCTTGGTTAAAGTTCCCAATCCACTAATCCCTAAACTGCCAACCTAAATAGATGAGAAGACCTTATCCCATGCCAGGGTTTGCCACTAATGGATACTCAAACTACCTCGGGTCCATTTAACATTGTTAGCACGATTAGGGCATCTGAATTTGAAATGGATAGAGAATTATGAGTTTTTCCCCTTAAACTCAAATCTCCCATCTCCTTATTTAATTTGCCATTAAATTTTGGAAACTACCCCTTAGTTTGAAAATCATGTCCTGAGTTCCCACAAACATTAAGAGTTCGGGACATTGTGCAATGGCAAGTTTCTTCTACCAAAAGTAATAGGTCGCGGGTTCAAGTCCGAGAATCAGCCTCTCCAAAAAAAAAAAAAAATTTGGGATAAGGTTGCCTACCATGACCTCTCCCAAACCCCACAAAAGTTGAAGCTTTTGATGGAAATAAAAATCAAATAACTAAGAACTGAAATAAAAATGCATTTAAAATGAAGAATCAAAGCTGAAATTATAGAGAAAACCAGAGAAACTCTCTTGTCCAGGTCTGAAACTAAGATATTTATTATATCTAACTACTAGGAAATAAACTAACTAATTGTTACAACTAGGCTGGCTATCAAACACCTTAAGTCAATGCTGGATTAAAGACAACACATGACAGATTCGAGAAGTCAAAATAGGTGGCTGGTTGTTTGGCTTAAGAGATTAGAAATGGTGGTTGGTTGTTTGGCTTAAGAGAACCTAACACCACAAATGATTGACTTCATACCCAAAGTGCCATAACCATCTACCTAGTAATGCTTGGTTAAAGTTCCCAATCCACTAATCCCTAAACTGCCAACCTAAATAGATGAGAAGACCTTATCCCATGCCAGGGTTTGCCACTAATGGATACTCAAACTACCTCGGGTCCATTTAACATTGTTAGCACGATTAGGGCATCTGAATTTGAAATGGATAGAGAATTATGAGTTTTTCCCCTTAAACTCAAATCTCCCATCTCCTTATTTAATTTGCCATTAAATTTTGGAAACTACCCCTTAGTTTGAAAATCATGTCCTGAGTTCCCACAAACATTAAGAGTTCGGGACATTGTGCAATGGCAAGTTTCTTCTACCAAAAGTAATAGGTCGCGGGTTCAAGTCCGAGAATCAGCCTCTCCAAAAAAAAAAAAAAATAATTGGGGTAAGGTTGCCTACCATGACTTCTCCCAAACCCCACAAAAGTTGAAGCTTTTGATGGAAATCAAAATCAAATAACTAAGAACTGAAATAAAAATGCATTTAAAATGAAGAATCAAAGCTGAAATTATAGAGAAAACCAGAGAAACTCTCTTGTCCAGGTCTGAAACTAAGATATTTATTATATCTAACTACTAGGAAATAAACTAACTAATTGTTACAACTAGGCTGGCTATCAAACACCTTAAGTCAATGCTGGATTAAAGACAACACATGACAGATTCGAGAAGTCAAAATAGGTGGCTGGTTGTTTGGCTTAAGAGATTAGAAATGGTGGTTGGTTGTTTGGCTTAAGAGATTAGAGATGGTGGTTGGTTGTTTGGCTTAAGAGTAGAAGGGGGCTAGTTGGCTGGCCTAAGAGTAGAGGGTGGCTACATCAGCTTTGTGCATTGGGTACAACCTTACTTGATTTCTTTGCTCCCCAATGTTCTTTCAAGCCCTTCCTCCACCTTCCTCTTCCATCGACAGGATTTATTTTTCACTCAAGATAAAGGTGAGAAAATTCATTTCAAAGAGAGCCCATCCACCCCTATTAACACCTTCTGTTACCCATCAGCACCCATGTCTTGACCCACTATGGTAAACACCCCCTTATTCGATCTATTATTGATCTTCAAAACTTATAGCTCTTGCAAAGACATTTGTAGCAGTGTTTCTTAACAAAATCCCAGTGTAGTTCTGCCGTACATGCTATGATCCATTCCCCACCCAAGTGATCCACCCAATTGGAGCCTTTAAACCTTCCCCAACATTCATGGATAAAAAATGAATTCATTCTATCACCATCAAAAGGGGTTGGTTGTGAAATGAATAAGGGTAGTGGGTTCAGAGGATGTGATGGGAAAAGGGACTGTTGTTCTATTGGTGGAGGTTGTGTTGTTGGTGGTGGCGGTGGTGGGGGTGGTAGTTGGTTAGGAGAACTTGTCTCATCTCATACAGCCAGTCCCACATGCAAGTAACATCCCTCTCAATATATGGACATAACTCTAGATGGTGCCATTTAGCACAAATGCTATAATAATGGTGGTTCAAATTTTTTTTTTGCTCAATATATTATTCTTTATGGTTTGCTCCTGTTTACTAAGCTCATTTTGAGAAGAAATTGACACGGACCAGGAGAATAGAAACTAATTTTTGGTTTTGAATAAGGGTGGGATGTTATGGATGTAATTAGGTTTGAGAGTGGTCCACCTCCTTTAACAGACTATAGCATAAGTTTGATCCTATTTTTAAAGGAATTACACCTCTGTTTCCCAGGAAACAAAAGTCCATAAACTGAAATTTCATTTCATTTCTTGCTTGTAGAATTGTAGAATGGTACATATTTACAGAGGCTTAGAACATTCAAGACTTCTCTTGAATCCAACGACAGTAAAACCTTGACTTCTTGCAAAACAACAAACTTTACGAATTTAATGACGACTAATTTATCCACACACAAAAAAAAATGATGACCATTTTTGTGATAAGATAAATTAATTGTATTATTACTTAAGAATATAAAAAGTACAATGAAAACAAAATAGCATATACTAGTTGTCATGTTGTGTTAATGATTACTCTTGGACATGTAGACTTTTAGGATTAACATTATTTTGGTTTTTCTTTTAAAAAATAATAAGATTAACACTACACTAATCTTTATATCCAGTATTTGATTTTACTCCAATCGTTATCCATCAATTTTCTAATTTTCCTAAGTAGTTTATCATGAGTTTAAGACATTTACTTGTGTTAGTCTATGCATGTTGCTTTATATAGTTCTTGATTGGGCTGAGATGATAAAGATTGCTCGAGGGATAGCATTGGCAGTGGAATACATGCACAAGCTGGATCCACCTCTCACCAATCGTGATCTCAAACTAAATAATATACTCCTAGATGAGGTTGGTATAAGTAGCATCTTCAGCACAGAATCAATCTAATCTATCCTCCCAACACATCCTCTTATAAGTGTTTTATGTGTTGCACAAATTTCTAATGATCAGGACTTGAATCCAAAAGTCAGTGACTTTGGTATGGTGACAATAGATGGAGTAGAAGATGCTAGTGTTGGCACCCTTGGATTCGTAGATGAGGCAGTAAATCAAAAAAGTAAGAAAGAGGCACAAGCATGCACACACAGCTAATATTTACTCTTTTCTTGAGATAGCTAATATTTATTCTTAAGAGAGAACATACAATACACAAAAGAGATTTGAAATTACTGGTAGAAAAATATATTTATTTCTTTCAACACTATTCTAACTACAATGAGAAATAGTCAGAGTAGACAAAAAAAGTTTTTTTTTTTTTTTTTGATAGGTAAAAGAGTAATATTATTAAAATAAAAAATAAAAAGGAAGAAGAATACAAGTTGTTCACAATAATAAACAAAGAACAACAAAACAAAAGGCAAATAAACATAGGAATCAAGAAGCTATGCTAAGAGACAAGAAAAATTCAGTAAGAGAAGAACAGTCCGAGAGACTTCAACACCAAGACAAATCTTAAGAGAGTTCACTCACACAAATCTATCAACTGAGCCAATGATTTCACAGTATCCAAGAAAAAACGCTGATTACGTTCTGGTCTAAATAATCTACACCAAATAGCCTGGAACCAAATTCCAAATATCAGTATTATATTTCCCAAGCCATTGTTGCCAACAAAATAATAAGTCAGCAACAGAACCCGGCATGACTTAATTAATCCCAAACAACTAAAGCATATGCACCCATAGAGAATGAGCTAATGGACAAAAAATAAGAAAATGATCCACTAATTCCTTATTACAACAACACATACAACACTGATTTGCCAAAGGATGATCTTGAAGCATAAGATTATTTAATGTAAGAATTTGGCTATTAGCTGTTGTCCACATAAAAAACGCCATCTTTTTAGGAACCTTTGCTTTTCAAATGCCTTCTAAGGAAAAATAGAAGTAGGAACATCCTGAATCTTACAGTAGAAAGACTGAGTATCAAACTTTTCTCCATTAAGGCCCCAACAAAGACTGTCGCTTCCAACACCCCAGGAATCCAAGATTGAACTAAGTGAAGAAAAGAGAAAGATGCCTCTAACTCCTAATCACGGAAATCCCTATAAAATCCTAAGTTGCATCCATTGGAAGACACAAAAACATCATAAATATGAGCTTCCTTGTTGTCTGAACACTCATATAACCCAGGGTAAAGAGTTTTGAGAGGATTATCCTCAATCCACCTATCATGCCAAAAAAGAATATGAGAACCATCACCCACCACAAAAGTCAAGTGTTTAGAAAAGCTCTCCCACCTTTCACTAATACTTTGCCATAAACCACACTCATGGGCCCTCCTACAAACTTTAGTACTCCACCCCCCTTTCCCCTTTCCATATTTCATGTCAATAACCCTCCACCAAAGACAAGTAGTTTCATGGCCATACCTCCATAACAATTTTTCTAATAAAGCTTGATTAAAAGACACCAACTTCTAAATCCCCAATCCACCCAACTCAAGAGGTAAATAGACATTTTCTCAAGCCAACAAAAGGTATTTGAAACACACTAAGGAAGCCCACAAAAATTTCTCTAAATTCTTTCTAATCACACAGCCACAGCTTTGGGAACAGTAAATAGCGAAAGATAATATGTCGGAAGACGTGAAAAGGTACTTTTCAACAAAGTGAGTCTACCACCCTTTGATAGGTAAAGTCGCTTCCAACCCGAGAGCTTCTTCTCCATCCTCTCCAAAATAGAATTCCAAATAGAGGTTGCTGTCTTATATAGAGTACCCATGGGCATACCCAAATATTTCATAAGCAAACTGCCCGCCCTACATTGACGAATATTAGCCAAAGTGTGAAGGTTACCTCCCAAATAGAGACAATCTTGCTTTTTCCCACATTCACCTTCAAATTGGTAAAAGGTTGAAAACAAGACAAAGCCAACCTAATTGAAAGCAACCGCTCCCTAGAAGCATCACAGAAAAGAATGGTATCATCAGCAAATAGAAGGAGAAACACAAATACCGATAGAGTTAACAGGTCCCACATGAAAGTCCTGAATAAGACCATTATCCTCAATTTTCTTCATAATCCTACTTAAAACCTCCATAACCAAAAGGAAGAGGAGGAGACAACATATCACCTTGTCTTCGACCTTGTGAGCTTCCCAAGAAACCAGGAGGAGATCCATTAACTAAAACTAAGAATCAGACAGTAGTGACATGGGCCTTTATCCATCCCTTCCATCGAATCCTATCCAAAAGGTAGAACAAGGCATCCCAATTCACATGATCATAGACTTTATCAATGTGTAACTTACAAGACATTCATTAGCAATAAGCACTGAATCCAATATTTGTCTACCACCAACAAAAGAATTTTGTGACTCATAAACGAGTTTGTCCAATATCATCCTCAATCTATTATATACACTGCCCACTAAACTAATAGGCCAAAAATCTTTAATATTTAGTGGATTATTTTTCTTGGGAATTAAAGATAGGAAAGAAGCATTCAGATATCGTTCAAACTCGGAATTCCTATGAAAGAGTTCAAAAAAGGCCATAACATCTTTTTCCACTGCACCCTAGCATTTAAAAAAAAAAAAAAGCCATTGTGAAGTGGTCAGGGACTTTATCACCCTCCATCTCTTTTAGGACCTGGATCACCCCCTCCTTAGGAAAATCCCTCTCAAGAGAAAGCCTTTCATCCTCCTCAATACTAGTAAATTCCAAACCATCCACAGTAGGGCGCCATGTATTTGTCTTCATATACAAACCCTAATAAAATTGGACCACATGAGAACGCATAACTACCTCATCCTCATAAAGAACACCATCCGCCTCAATATTCCTAATATGATTAGTTCTTCTGTGAGAGTTTGCTACTCGATAAAAGAAACGTGTAGTTATGTCCCTCCTTCACAGACAAAACCCGAGAATTTTGTCTCCAAAAAATATCTACCAAAGAAGCTAAAATGTGCAATATCGCCTTTAATATGTGTTTGAAGAGTTTGTTCTTCATGCAAGAGACCCAGCAAATCTTCTCTAGCATCCAAACCCATAAGTTCAAACAATAGGCTTTCTTCTTGAACACCAAATCCCTAAATTCCTCCTTATTCCACTTCTTTAAATCATTTTTAAGAGCTTTTAATTTTCAAGCCAAAATAAAACTTGGAGAGCCCAAAAATAGTACCCATTCCACCATTGCTGAAATCTCTCCACAAAGCCCTCATCTTTCAACCACATATTTTTTCAAATTTGAAAGCACTACAACTTTTACTGAAACCACCAACTTCCACTAAAAGTGGACAATAATCAGAAAACTATTCAGGGAAGTACCCTTTGAGACACATTCTCAAAATGATCTACCCAATCCACCGATACCAGTGTCCTGTCAATTCTTGACATACAAGTTGCCCCAAAGTCTTTGGACTAGGTGAAAAAAGCCCTTTCTAGGGGTAAATTGACAAGATAATGGGCCTCAATGAAGTCCGAGAAAGCAAACTTGGCCGGCCTAAAAGACACGCAACCAAATCTCTCACTCAGATATTGAAATCCCCTATCAAGCACCATGCCATGTTCCACCTAGCACACACCCTTGCAAGCTTCTCCTACAGAGCACCCTGTTGGTTGTTGCCATTAGGACCATATACGCCGTACAAGCCCGTACAAAATCATCCACAACCCCTTTCAATAAAACATTAACAGAAACTTGACCCAAATGTCAATTTTATCAAAAGCCCTCACATCCCAAACCAGTGAGACCCCTACAGTGTGAATTGCATCCAACTCGGCACAATCAATGAAAGGACTACCCCCAAAGAATCCAAACAACAAAAGAGTTTAAAAAAGATAGTTTGGTTTTTTGAAAGCAAACAATATCACACTTCCACTCCTTAGAAGATTCTTACATACCTCTCGCTTTTGAGGATTGTTTAATCCCCTAACATTCCATGATAACAATCTTAAACTCATTTAAAACTGGTAATCACCCCCCAAACCATTTGAAGAACCTTTGTTCCTTCCTTTAGAAGATAACCCATCATAATTAAATGTAGAAACCAAACCTATAAGTTCCCTGAGCCCTTTCTGCCTTGAGTTTACTGGTCCCTTGGAAGACCCAACATTTACAACAGCAATACAATCTTGTTCCAAAAGACGAAACAAAGCCATACATTGAGCTTCATGTTTTACAATAGGAAAACCCACAAGTTTACAAAGACTTTTCATCAGACTCGACACCCATTTTGAATTTTTCACTTGTGCCACCATGATTTCACCCTCTTCAACTTTCTAAGTCACCACCACCTTTCCCCAACTTATTAGGATCCCACCTAGATAAAAGTGGACACTCCAGAAAACAACTCTCTTTCTGACCATTAGGAAAACCCACTAGTATTGACTCCACTATATTCCCACTATAAGAGAAGAGGCTCAGAAACACCCTACACCCTATAGTAGCTCCTCCCCATCCAAAGAACTCGTTGGCACCATCTCAGCTTGGGGATCACACCCTTGTTCTTTGCCCTCACATGGAAAGTATTTGTATACTTTCCATGAGTGAGGGCGAAGAACAACCAAGACTATTATATAAAATAAAATCCATATCAGCTATAAAATTAGGGAGGAGAAAGTGTAGAAGTTTTTTGTTTTTTTTTTGTTTTTTGATAAGTAATAGGATTTATTGATATCAAAAAAGGGACGCCCTAGTACACTATACACAGGAAGTGTACAAGGGTCAAAGAAATCAAGTAAAAAAATTACAATAATCTAGAAAAATCAAGAAAGGAACAGAAAGATTGGTTACACAAAGCAGACCGCCAATCTAACAAGGTTCTAAAGAAAAATTACTTGAGGTCTGAAATGGATCTCTCCTTACCTTCAAAGCACCTACTACTTCTTTCCCTCCAAAGACACCACATGAGACAATGGGGAACAATTATCCATATTTGACCATTCCAATAACAACCAAACTGCCCCCTAGAACTGACTTTGGCATAACCCAGCTTACTCCAAATAAACCCAAAGTGTAGAAGTTGATGCTCACTTATACAGTGTCTTTAAGAATTAAAAAATAATAACTTCAGCGGCACTATTGGTGGCTCCTTTCCTTCATATCTATTCTTTTCTCTCCAAATGTTCCACATTAAACACAGTAGGACTGTCATCCAACTCTTTCCACTATTTTTTATTTTCCTTTTGGGATAAGTAAACAGTAATGTTCCTAAATAAGAGTATTTTCATCTACATGTATAATGAACACAAAATAGTCCAAAGAATTACAAAGAAAGAGTATTATGTATAGAAAGGCATGGCTATAAAATCCATGATGTAGTTCCTATTACTAAAACCCCAAGTGCAAGACCAATCAAATAGAGATCTATGCAAAATTGTATAAACAAATTTACTTATTAGAATAATCCAATGTCCGATTAATCTATTGGTAGAAATATCTTACATGATAAAATTGCAAGATCCAAACACCTCCCCTTTCCAAAAAAAGGGAGGATGTCTCAATGAGGATATACAAAAGGATTGGGTTATATAACTATGATCATATCATATCAAGTAAAATTAGCTAGCCTTGCTAAATTTATAGTAATTTTATAAAATTCATTGCAAGCCAAAAATGCAATACCTTGTTAAATTTACCAGCAGAATGATAGACATGGAAAAGTGGGAGGGGAGAAAGTGTTGGTAGTAATTTAGTTGCAATTTTAGATGCAAATTGTTAGACTAAACACAAACTTCTTACTGCATCTTCAAGTAGTCATTCATTGCATTCAAATAATGTTTCATTCGTTAATCCAAACATCCATCCAAATTAGTTTGGCAACTATTTCCCTTCCATAAGAAATAGTCCACAATTGTCTTCATTTGTGCTACATAATCAATTATAATTATCTGTAAGTTAATAACATTGTCTTAACTGGTCTAAGAAAAGCTTATTTGCAGGTTTAGCTACAATAAAAACTGACATGCACAATGTTGGAGTGATTTTGCTGCTGCTTATTACAAAACAGCCATACATGGAGAAACAAATCTTAATTGGTGACAGGGCAATGAAACAATTCAAAGAAGGCAAAGAATGCGGGATAGTTGTTCATGAGACATTGAAAGAGACAGGATGCAATGAAGAGAGGGCAACATTGATAATAAAAACCGCATTGCAATGTTTAGACTTTTCAGATGCACGGCCAAGCATAGGTCAAGTGGTTCAAATTTTACATGATCTGTAGGTAATAATGTCTGGGAGACAACTGTGAACTGCCCCAGCCCAAGCATATCTGTTTCTTTTCCTTCCTCCACTAAAAGAATTTTTTTGATCATCTAGATAGGGAAAAAAAGGTAACATGAAGGAGAGTGAAGACCTAGCCTAACTATGTAAGAATATGATTATTTGGCAGCTTGTTGTTGTGAATATAGGGTGTTCATCAATTTTGGGCAAACAAATGTCAATATTGTTTCTTTTCATGAACTAAAGCAGGCGATTTCCTTTTGAAAAATTAAAAAACAAATTTTGGGTAGTCTTGCTAAGACTACTCAATTAATTTGTTTGGAAAAAATCAGCCACCAATAGTGACATAGCCAAAAAACTAGGACACAATGTTGTGGTGATACGGGAATTAATTGATTAATAATATATTTTAGGTATATTTATATACTTCTAAGCATATTTTATGTTTACTTTGAGTTTTAGAATTAAGTGATAACAATAAAAATTTGATAAACATTAATAAATCTGAATTTTTTATATAACAAACATTTTTTGTTAAGTTACCTGGTCCATACAAAAAATTACCTAGGGAGGGTTGAGTACAATGCATTCACCCTATTACTTCATGTTACCACCTACATCTGGGGAATTTTTTTTTTTTTTTTTTTTTAAGAATGTTATATATATGAAAGGCTACTCTATGCATGGAGAACATAGAGCAAACCCAAAAAATACAAGAAGAAGAAAACAGAGAAAAAACCAAAAAGAAAACCAATCAACATATTAATTACAAAGAGAAAGAGAGCTAAGAAAAGAAGGGAGAGAATCACTAGTCGTGAGTCTCCAAAGATTCTAATTGGGTAGATAAGTCTTGGAGGGTTTTCATTAAGGTCTAAGGTCTAGTTCATGGTAAACCAGGTCTCAAAACTTAAACAATACATGACCACTATTAAAGTGCATGCAAAAAGTGTTGTGCTAAATGCATATGTAAATGAGATCAACAAAACATTATTGCAAAATAAATCTAACAAAATAAAACTATAGGCTAATTTGTGTACTAAATTCAGTCTATAATCCAAAATGCAAGTTACAGTCAAGTAGTATCAGTATGACACCATTCATACATGGTACTAAAGGTTAATGTTGGTAGTAAAAAAGTTTGCACTAGTGAGGTAAGTTCAACAGATAATATAAAGTTATAGCTATTTAATTGATTTTTTTTTCTTTACTTAACGATGAACATCTCTCCTTTGCAGACAAGTAGCTGACCAAGTCTATCTTTTTTAGAACTCAACTGTATTGCTCAAGTATGTTTATTCTTCCTATAAAAGTCATCAAGACCATCAAGCAAACGTTAAATGCCTTTTTTTTTTTTTAAAATAATTTTGTGGACTAGCAATCAAAGGAAAGCTAATGGCGTTAAAGATTCATAGGAGCTGATTTTATGAAGCATTTCTAGTGCCTTTTCGCTTAAAGCTGCTTCAATTTAGAATTTTATTGTTATGAAGCATATTTGGTCTTTGCCCAAGCTTGCAGGCAAAGTCCCAAGACTTCTGACTTTTTTTTTGGGTGGCCCCATGTAACCACAAAGGAATTCACATCAGCAATCACATACATAAAATAAATAATTGTAAACTGATTTAATGTAATGAAAAGTAAAATTGTAATTCACATCAGCAATCACATAAATAATGAGAAGTAAAATTGTAAAATTGTAAACTGATATAATGTCAGATCCTGCTTTTCTGAAAATAAATTAACATATAAGAAGGTTCAGAGAGACTCAATGGAAACTGATATAATATCATAGGCAGCAGATCCACACAGAAAAACTAAAACAGTTCTAGAGAAACAATAAATACCCAATTCAAATGACCGCAGGTGTTTCATATGATTCAGTCTATTTTCACAATAATAATATATGGAAATCCCCATCATGCATGAAACCACAAAAAAGAAAAAAAGACCAATGTTAAGAATTTATAAGACTTACAGTTACAGAGAAAGAAAAGAGAGCAACTCAGCCATCCCATAGGTTTTTAACATGCCGATCTTGAAGTGGCGTGTCCCCCAGATGAGCAAAGTGGGTTCCAGAGAGACACAGACTGAGAGAGAGAGAGATCTTAATGCTAGATTAGGTTAGATTCACTAAAATCTTACCTGAGTACGGCGTTCAGTTTGGTTAAATTCAAAGTCTGTGACAACATAACTCGAAAAAGCAATGCGAACGTTGTTGCTGACGACAACTCTTTTATATCACGTATATTTCTGTTTCGGGATTTTAGTCGGGTGTGCACCACTCCACTTTTCTCTCCTGGTCACGCCTATCATAGGAGGTACATGATGTTTCAAGAACTCCACCTTAGCATCTAATTGGTTTTGTTTTTAAGCCTAGTAAGAAATTGACATTTGTCCTAAAACAGACACATCAGCATACTGAATCATTTAACCTAAAAAGATGAAATTTACCCTGAAGGTCACCCTGTTTAAACACTAGTGTTAAGTGTTTAAACACTGAACACTAGTGTCCAAAAACAAAAAAAAAAATATGTTTGGTGTACCAGTCCTGTTTCTTGTTATTTGGAAATCATTGTTCAAAAACCAATGTTATAAAACCCATTTTTGAAATCACCTCCCGACAGTTTTTAAACAATAAACACTAATGCTCAATGGCAATTCCGTAATTATCTTAAACAACAATCACTAGTGCTCAGGTCAGCTTTTTCGTACTTTGGTCAGTTCTTTTAAAAATAAATGGCCAACCATGTTTTCTCTCCTAATTTAAAATATATTTATTTTGTACTTTGGTCAGCTGTTTTTACAATTCAACATATACATAACAAACACATATTTTATATTTTTTAACATTGAAACATGTTATTTAAACCATGATATCAAACACATTTTTTTGTTTTATAAACACTAAAAATACGTATTTCAACAATACTTTTTAAACCATAATTTTCAACTTTTTTAAACAACAATTTTTGAACTCTATGACCAAACGGCCTCCAGGCCTCTCTTACTCTTGTCCTTTTTGCAAAATCAAAAAGGATAATTACAGTAAACCATTTGGGTCGAAATCACTTTGCCTACTCGTAGTTTAAAAAGTATCATTTTATCTATCTGATTTAAGTCCCATTTGTTTTCCATAACCTAATTCTGTTAAAAACATGGGTAAAAATGGTTGTGATTGAGGCTTTTGGGATATACTTTCCTAGGGATTTAAAAAAAAAAAAAATTGGGATCAATTATGAGTTGTGACAGTTTGAAATATGGACAAGATATTTGCATGGTTTGTAGTTCAAGTGATCTGATACATTCTTTTTTAGAAATATCATAAAGATCATGATTATTGATGCCACTCTAGGCATAAATCCTCTGAGGCACTTCAAAGAAAACTTCTTAACTCTTCAAGATTGTTGAATTAGTTTGCTAAATCTAATAATGGACAAAGTGTAGTTTGCAAGCTACTTGTTGATTTGTGTTCCTTTATGGAGAGTACGCATGAGTTGAGTGATTGGCTTCATTCCAAGGTTTGGATTTAATTTGGACACTCCACCCTTTTGTCACATGCCTTCAACGTGTTCTTCAGCTGAAAGCGAATGATTTGGTATCGCTGAATTGATTACCTCTCTTTTCGTTAATACTGATATATTTGCTAATGAAGTAGCAAGATATTGATTTAGCAAAGGTGACCACGAAAGGCTTTGTATTCACCTCTCTTACTTTGAGAACAAGCCTCAAATTTGTTGAATAAGGTCTAGACTCGGGTTTCTTGTTTTTGCAGAATCGTCCACTATCCTTTTACACATCTCCACACTGTTGATGTTTTCATGAATCTTTAATGGGGCAATGACCACTTTTGTTGTAGAAAATAATCACGTTGGATTTGTTGTTGCACTGAGAAAGTTCAAGAATTCAATATTGAATTTTATGGTAGGATATCTCGTGAAAAGACTTGCTAGAATTCAACATAAAATTTTGCTACAAAATATTCTGCTGTGAACAATCTGCTGAGATATCTGCACTTTGACTTCTGAAACTTTCTACTACGAAATATTCTATAGATGAACATTTTGCACTTTTGAGATTTAGCAGATTCTATTGTGAATAGCCTACTGAAGGATCTGCACTTTTTGCTACGAAATTTTTGCAGATGTACATTTTACACTTTTGGAAAAGTTTGCTGAAGAATACTTCATGGAGGAAATGGCGATTCACAGAGGTTTTGGTTTTGCATGTTGACAAGGTCTGTTTTTGTGCGTTTCCATTTGTCTTTTGCTAAAGGGGTGACTTTGCTTTACCCAAATTTGTTTTGGGGAGTTCAATCTGGAACTTGACATTGGGCCGCATAGACCTATGGCTTCCAATGCATTTTTAAGCCTACAAAATAGATAAAGCACAAAGTCTAAGAATCGTGATAATTGTTGAAATAAATAAATAATATATTTAACATAATAGCTTTGATTGAATGATGACTTAATAATCATTATTATGTATATTAAGTGATGTCCATTAGAATGATTAATTAATTGTCATATGTCCAATAATGGGATGAGTCCAATAGTCCACATTCAACTATGGTATAGTTCATATTCAATATAATAAGGTATGTCCAGCAATGGTCTATGTCCAAATAATGTAAGTCCAACGATGGTTTATGTCCAAATAATACATATCCAGTTATGTCCAAATATTACATTTCTAGTGGTAGTTCATGTCCAAGTAATATATGTCCAATGGTGGTTTGAGTCCAAATAATATGTGTCCGGTGTTGATGTCCACTTTGGTAAAAAGGCCCAATAACAAGAAGAAGCCCAGCAATATGGAAAGGGCAAAGGAAGAAGAGTTAGCAAGGCAAGAAAAAACAATTAAGCCCGAATGACAGGAATAATGGTTTATAGACATATAAAATAGTAAAAAGGTCACAAAGAAAGCACACAAACTCCAAGGAAGCCCAGAGTAAGGAGTAGGAAGTCCATGGGTATCATAAGAAATGGAAAGCAAGTGAAAATGGGCCGAAAGAGACCAAGGGAAGGAATTAGTAAGTGGTATGGTAATTGGGTTGGGGAAGCCCGAAAGATTTAGCAAAAACTCATGGGAAAGTAGTAATAGAATGGGCCAAGGATGCCCAAAGAAATGAAGTGGGCCGAGGAAGCCCTAAAGGGATGAAATAGGCCAAGGAAGCCCAAAATAGTATGAGAACTAGCCCAGCAAAACTGGGCAACATGAACTAAGTATAGAGAAACTGTACGGTAGGCCCAAAAGAGGCCTACTAAGCACAAGTCAAACAACAACATGGCAGAAGCAATGGGGCGGCATGGTAGAAGTGTTGCCGACCCATAAAGAAGGTAGGGACCAGATTGAAGAAGGAAAGAACCCATACATGAGCAAAGACTAGCCCAGGGAAGGAATGAGATACAGAGAATGAATATTCAGTGACTCATCCATGCCATAAAGGGTTAAAAATAAGCAACAGGATGCACAGAAGGATTAAATCAATCCACAGGCTACGACAAACACATGAACGGCAGACAAGCCCTGGACTCACATGGGAATGGAGCACGCACAAGGCTTAGGCACCACCCATTTGTACCTAGCCACCACAGGTGCGGTGGGCCATGGGTCAGAGGTAAAAGAGGGTATGATCTGGCAGTGGGGAGAAGGGGAAAGTCTATTCTAGGATTCTTGCTCAAAACTCTTTTGGAAATGTCCTATTGGGATGACATACCACACTAAAGGGAGAAAGATGAGCTGAAATCACTAGGTGCATGCCATAGGAATTAGTAAGAGAGAATGCCCAATTCTTATCTGGATGGAATGCCATAGAAGGCAAGAAAGTAAAACAAAAAACTCTTTTGTTAGGAATTAAGACATGGTGCAGCTAGCACAGGGTTGTGGTGCTGGCTGAGCAGCTGGTAAACCAATGGGTGGTCTGGGAAGGACACCCACACTAGACCAAAAGTAATTAAGGGGTAAAACAGTAAAACTCATCACGGTAGACAGTATAAAAGGGCTTTAGCTGTGCATGACAAAGGTGGTGAGGAAAAACAAGAGCAAAAAAGACAGAGAGAAAAGAAGACAAGTGAGAAAATAGCAAGGAGAAAAGCAACAAGGTAAATAGAGAGAGTTAAAAAAAATAAAAATAAAAAGGGGGTGGGGGGAGGGGGAAATACAATAAAAAGGGTAATAAGGCATGCACTAATAGGCTATTTCCTTCTCTTCCTCTCAATAGCCTACTCTCTAGCAAGTTAGAAGATTCGGGATCAAGCCATTTAGGTCCATTTCTTCAAAGTAAGCAATTTCTATGGTAGGAGTTCCATGCGAGATTGCTTACATTGAAGGCTAGTTCCCTTCTTGGACTTAATCTGCCGAGGAACTGAATACAACAGACTAATTCCCCTTTGCTTTCCTTCGTTATAACTAATTAAGTAGTAACCATACTCCCGTCGTGTTTTTCTTGTTAAGAAAATGATTTAAGTGTTATCTTTTACTATCAGTAGACGTACCCTTGTTGTCTTATATGTCTCTTGCCATAACATTTTATATAACAGTGTCCTCTGCCGTAAGCAAGTGGTCAAGATCTTGGTGAAAGGATTGTAGCTTGCGCATAAGCCGGCTTGAGGTAAGTTTCAATCAAGCCGGTCCTGACTCTCCTACCCTAGAATCATTGGGCCATAATGCGGCAAGAAGTAGTCCAGCCCAAAAAGGAAAAAAACACAAAAAGGCCCCCCACATCTGGTAGTGAGATTGATTCAATTTGTTAATACATATGTTTATTATTGAAGCATTAGTAAATCCATGTTTATTAAATAGTGAGATAATATTAAAGTAGTTTGCATCCAGCGGTACAATAATAATAAGTTAATATATACTTAATTACGTGATTTCAAAGATAAAGTAACGTTGACTTATCTTTGTATGGTTTGTGGTTCAAACTATAACATCACTTTATATAGGTTGTGGCTCTAGTTGTATAGCATTAGTGAGTTGATAATATTCCAGTGGCATAATAACATAAGTCCAGTGGTACAATGATAATGCAGTAAAATATATTTAATAATGTAAATTTAGAAATAAAGACATAATGACTTATCTTTATGTGGTTTGTGGCTCTAACCATATAACATCAGTGGACTTATAATATTTCAGCAACATAATAGAATGAGTCTAGTAGTACAGTATGATATTATGAGTCCTTTCATGGTCACTTCATGATTGAAGGAGAAAAATGAGTGTAACTAGAGGGAGAGAGAATATGTCCAGTCATGTCCATAGGTTGGTTAAGTTTATCCCCTTTATCATGCGCTTAAATGATTTTTCCCATGTAATGCTCTTTTAGTTTTTAGTCAAATATGGATGATATTGCTTTCCATGAGAAGGGATTTTAATATTATAATTTTGTGCCTTTCATAAGAACTTTTTAGCATTATAATTATATGCTTTCCAAAAGAAGAGCTTTGTAACATGTTCTTGGAAGAGTGTTTGATATCTTTTAGTATGTATGGAAATGGTGAGAAATATATATGTTTTGTGAGATATGGTGTTTGTAAGATATATTACAAAAATATGTGGGAGGTATGTATGGATAGTTTGTGAGGAATGTGTTTGTAAAATATATGAAGGTTAAATATAGTAAATACGTGAGCTTATAGTTGCTGCTGGAGTGGTTTTTTGTGTTATGTCATGGATTATGTTGATTTCTAAGAAAAGAAATTTTGTGAGAGAAATGGAGAAAGATATGGAAATGTGTTCACGGGCAGCAAAATGATTAAGTTTCAAAATAGGAGAGTGAGAGAGGGATGGATAGTGCTGTGTAATGGTGTGTTGTAATAGTTTTATTTAAGAAGAGAGATTTTGTAAAAGAGATGGAGAAGTACTATGAAAATGTGTATATGGTATCAAAATGAATGAAGTTTCAGAATAATAGATTGTGAGAGTGATGGATAATGGTGTGTTGTAATGGTGTTATCTAAGAAGAGAGATTTTGTAAGAGAGATGGAGAAGTATGGAAATGTGTATATGGCAGCAAAATGAACGAAGTTTCAGAATAATAGAGTGTGGGAGAGATGGATAATGGTGTGTGTGTGTGTGTTAGTGTTGTGGCTTGGTCCTCTTTATATAGGCCAAGTATATAACTAAAAGGGATTTGACTGAAGGAACAATTAGCAAATAAGGAAAGTTTTTTTAGCAAAATGAGTGATTTCATTAGTTGGTTTTTGGTTTTTTAGCTAAAAGAGGAAATTATGGGATTTAAGTCTGCTGCTGTAGCTGTACAGATGTTGACACAGTAGTAGCTGCTATAGCTGATAGCTGTAACTATAGCTGTCTTGACACAGTTGAATAATGTTAGCTATATAATGTCATCTGTTGGAGGAATTATTTAGCATTAAATTCATGGGTTTGGTGGAAAATAGTAAGATAACTTTTATGGGATCCTCCAATTTCTGGTAATGCAGATGGAGGCTAAAGATGTGGCTTAAAATGGTAGGATTTCCTTTATAGGATTCTTACTTCTTTTGGTATTGCAGGTAGTTGTTGGGATTGACCATTAATAGGCTAGTGATGTCATTTTGGGACATGTGTCAATTGCCTAAGTTGACGTTGGAGCTATTGCAGTTGCTGTTGGAGCTATTGTAGCTTTTGCTAGAGCTGATGCTTTAACTACTAGTGTTATGCTTGACAAATTTCCTTTCTTGGAAATCTATAATTAGTCCATGGTTTTGATACAATACATTTTTAGTAAGTAATAAAACTAGTTGGTTGATATTTAATGAAACTTTAGAGATGTAATTATGGTCTTTTTGTGTTTTGACCAAATCTTAGAGAGAAAGGACAGCATTTAACGTTATATATGAAATATTAATATAGATTTAGTCATATGCTTGGGATTGATTTAAATGAAAATAATAATATAATTTATACGAAATAATATAATTATATTTTTAAATTTATATTATAGGATGAATATTAGGTTTTAGGTCAAGAGTACTGCGGAGATTTATCATTTTAAGTATTATGTGATATAAGAGACATACTGGGAACACCCTTTCCAAATAACAATAATATTTTAACAATTTTGTTAGTTGCCTGGATTTGAAAGAATGTGTGAAACTAGCATCTTGAGTTTCTAAAACTCGAGATTTAATTAGAACTCAAGTTTTTAAAGCTCAAGTTCAGTGTTTTTGTGCTACCCTTAGTTGGACAAAATTGCCACGTGGAGCCACGTAGAAATCGAGTTTATAAGACTCGAAATCTGTAGAATAAAAACAAATCCATAGCACTTTCAAATAGCTCATTACGAAATCCTCAAAGTTCAAACTCACTCGAACACCCTTTCACTCTGCCCTTTCAAACTCACTCACTCACTCACTCACTCACTCACTCACTCTCAAGCAATTGTAGCTCATTGTCAACGCCGTTCATAGCCCACCGTGGCAAAGGTACTCTCTCTTTCTTCTCAATACTTTGTCGTTTTTGCTTCTTAGATTCCTCTATCTCTCTCTCTCTTTCTCTAATTTTAGATTTTGGAATTTCATGATGTGACCTAGGGTTTTTTGTTTATCAATTTTGGATCTTTTTGGGTTTTTTTTTTTTTTTTTTTTTTGTGTTTTTTGCTGTTGGTGTTCTGATAATATGGTTATGTTTTGGCAGTGACATTAGTTTTTATGTGATTGTTAGAATTGAAAAAAAAAAATTTAAATGTGGTATTTCAAGGAAACCCAAGTACCCATTTTTGGATTTGATTCAAAGATGGCATTTTGGAACTTTGATTCACTTTTGAGGCAAACACTTTGCTGAAATATTGTTTACTAAGCTTATTGGGCGTGGATTAGTTCAAATTGTGCAGAGTTTGGGAATTGATCTTACACAATTTTGACTAAAACTATTAGGCTATTGGATGATTGCTGACAATATTTGGTTAAAACCTTTTTTACATAATTACTTGGCGTAGTCAATTTGGTTTATATTGGCCTTACAAGGTTTAGGAAGACTACCTCATCCAGAGACTCTACATATCTATGCTCCCAGAAGCTCCTTTGAAGTTACCAAGTCCTACATGGTTATTACCTTCATTATTGTCATCTATGCTACTGGTATCTATAATAACTACCTTAAAGGTATATAGCGGCTATACTTAGACCAATAAATCAAATGACTGGTTATCCTAGATTTTATTGAAGTCATCTCATGCTGGTTGCCTGATCCAGGAAGGCCTTTTTAAATGTTAGTTAAGTCCTTGATCAATCTCAATATGTCACAAGTCTCAAAGCTCCATGCCTTCTGTTAGTTAATGCAGCAGAAAATTTTGGATTTTAATGGCTCAAAAAGACGTGAAAAAAGACTTGAATCCATAAAAGATTGGATTCAAGTCTTTCTTGACCTAAGCCCTTAATGAAAAAGAGGTAGGAAAAATGTATGGTTTTAGAGAGAGAGAGGAGGGGGGGGGGGACGGGGGTGTGATTGCTTGGAGTAGTCAGTCACCAAGAATATGAAACTAGTGTCTCCAGGAGTCCTTGTCCCTTTGAAGTTTGAACCACAAGTTATGGGACAAATAGTTGGGCCCTTGAAGACAGGCAGGTGATATCTATGGTTTTCTCATTGCAAGTTGACCCTATTGGCCTCTCTACTGCTGAAGGTAAAAGAAAATTTTCATTAATTTGATTGATAGCTTCATGAGTTTGCTCTGGCAGCAACGTGTATATGACTGGGCTCAATGGACAGGAGTTCCTTTGCCTCCAGTGACCAAAAAATTGTTACTTCTTGCACAGGATACGAAACACCCAGTTTAATAGTTATACATGAATTCTTTTAACTATTTGTTTTCAACCTGGTTCTTTGAAAATCTGTATTACTTATCTTCACAAGAAAAATGAATTATCTGAAAGCTGGAATTTGAAATTGGATGATAAAATGGGGTATATCAATTTTGTCTCCTAACAATGGACTTTGTTGATTCTGAACTTTATGCATTTTAGTAGAATAACTTTCAATGGAATTTCAATTATTGTCATAGTTTCATTTCAGGTTGAAGATATTTTTGTTCTTTGTCATAATAAAACATATTATGAAGTGGAATAATGGCATAATATTAGAATACATAAATTCTGTTCTTGTGGCCTGTTTGGTTGCTTAGAAATATGGGTTAAGATAAAATATTTTTGATAATTTTTCTTTAGGATATTATGTGTTTCTTGGACCCCTCTAGGCAGCAATATGGCATGGGGAATGACTATTTTTGCTACATGAACATTCGAATCCAAGCCAATGGTTTTACCCTTTTTTTCCCTCTGGTGCAAGAGCAAAAAACAAGAAGAGCAGCAACAAGATTAACATTTCTATTTTTGCCCTCAGATTCTTGAAACTAAGTTTAGGGGGAAAAAAAAAAAAAAATTTGAATAGCCATTTACCATTAATTTATGCTTAATTTGAATTGAAGTCCTCCCCCCCCCCCCCCCCCCCCCAAAAAAAAAAAAAAAAAAAACTGTCATCTTGAAAATTCGATTATCCACCATGTTTTAAGTCTTACACTCAAAATATGTCCTTTATGAATGGTTCTGTGGACTTGTTATGGTTTTAATCTTTTCTTGAATGTCCTCCATGATCTTCTTGTGACATTTGAAGATTTCATTTTTTGAAAAATATGAAACAATCTTTGAAATATGAGAGCACAGATAAGATAATTGTAAGTTTTAAGGGCATTTACATTTCTTTATCTTCATTTGTTTGGATTTTAAAAGTGCAAAAATCTTTCCTTTTAAGGGAGCCCATTACAAATCTATGAATCTATTCAGTTTCTATGAAAGGTACTTTATCTTCTTCTTTATTTAACTTTTTTATTTTTATTTTTGTGGCTGAGGGCAAAAGCTAGTTACAGTTTTATAAGTTGGGTTGTGAATATGATGCAGCATTAAAGTGAAAGAAGGGTTAGTGTATGACAAAAATCTAAAACACCTTGAATCCACAAGGTTGATATCTGCTATCCACCTAAAAAATAAAGAATAAAAGACTGATGTTGTATTGATTGTAGACTTCCTTCTTCTTTTCTACTGCTTAAGGGCCAATTTAAGGAGTCCAAAAAACCTATTTTGAAAGGAAAACAATTTTTAACAAATCTTTTTAATATACAATCATATAAAGACTCCATTTTGCCTAAAATTCTCCTCAAAACTCTCCAAAACAAGGAAATAAAATCCTATGCCAAGAAATTCCAAAAATTGCAAAGTCCTATTGTAAGAATAGGAGTATGGTTTATGACATTAATGTCAGACTTGAAAAAATTGGTCAATTTTTCATATTTTGTGGTATCCACTACACAATAGACACAATTTATAAAATTTCAAGGTTAAAATCATCTTGAATACAAAGTATATGATATATAGTTTTGTTTATGGATAAGCTTAGACTTTTATCCTTACTTTGTTTTCTTTAACTTTATCCTTTTTATGATTTTTTTTTTTTGGAGCGAGTGTTCCCAAGAGATTGCCTTTCTTTTTGGATAAGTGAGTGGCCTAAAGGGAAGGGGAAAAGGGGATAGTCAAACTAGTCGCCTCTGGTTTGTGAAGCATGTTCCAAGGCTGAGTGTACTATGGGTTACTTAGTTTGCTTTATATTCTCCTTATGCTATATACATCCAATATGATTCAAATATTATCACTAAAATGATACATAAAAAGCAAGTGCACATATATGTGTAACACACTGATGGATATTCCCACAATATCTTGTTTTTTGCAAGGTAACCTTTGCACTTGTGGGGATGAATATCATTTTATCTTCGAATCTCATACATAATGGATGAAAGTCCAAATAATTTAAAATAAGTTTCAAAGGAATAATTCTCTTTGACAGGAGGTTTTTCCTTG
Organism: Quercus suber; assembly: GCF_002906115.3. NCBI lineage: Eukaryota > Viridiplantae > Streptophyta > Magnoliopsida > Fagales > Fagaceae > Quercus > Quercus suber. The sequence continues at coordinate 685,556 of NW_027069717.1, forward strand.
TTAAGGAGAAGAAAGCTTATCCTTCATACTTTAATAGTGCTATCTTTAGGTATCTGTGAAATAGATAATGGTTGACTAAGTTGTTCAGTAAGATCTAAGAAGCCTAATAGCCTGAAAGAGAAGTATTGTTACCTGCATGCGGCAAATTCTTTGTTTGCCTGCCCTTTAAACAACCAATACCAAAATATTCTAGCAAACAAGCATTTCAATGACTGTGACTTAGGAATCGCAAATGCATGCTGATAAGTGTTAAGGGCATTGTTCAAACCATAACATGGATGAATATATGTGGTCAAATCAATATTTAAATAGTCACAAACTCTAATTGCATGTGAACATGGGATCCCTATGTTTTGCCATTTCCCACAACTGCATGTTCTTTCCTATAACCGAACTTCATAACTATGGTTTCCCCCTCCTGCGCTACATGTGTTGAGTTGAGTAACTATTTGATATATCATCTGTTCATTGCTAAATGCCTTGAGATAGTGTTTTTCAGATTTAAGCTTATTTTCGTTCCACGTGTCAAAGGCATATTCACTCCATTTCTTACCCTATAACAACTCATATTGGTATTCCTTGTGCTGGTAGTGGAAATATTCAACAAGTTTGGACCAAGTGAACTCAACCAATGCGGCAATAGGAAGGCCCCGTGCTCCTTTCAGTACACCATTGAAGCACTCTGATATATTGGTTGTCATTGCCCTAAAACGTATCCCACCATTATGTGACTGGGTCCACAAATCCACAGACTCTCTTATTAGGTATATGTATGGAATATAATCTTGATTTTTTTTCCTTGCCATCCTTCCTCATCACCTTCTTCTTATTCCTAATGGCCTCTATTTCCGCCTACTTAATGGACTCCATTATGGTATCAAATTTAACTACCTGAGTAGCATATCCCGCTTTCAACACCACTGACTTTAAAGTCGAGTTCTGAAAATGTGTGTAGAAGTTGCTAGCAACATGTTGAAGGCAATATCTATGAAATACCCGTGTTCTTCCATCATCCCTTCTAGGTCAGTTTGCAATGGCGTTTTTGATACCGAGATGTCGGTTAGAAATTATGCAAATGCCTTCGTCAGGTATCACGTGGCCAATCGTATCTCTGAGGCATTGTAAAAACCATCTCTAATTGGACCCTGACTCACAATCCACAACAGCAAAGGCAAGAGGGAATACCTTGTTGCAACCAACAACTTTCCCTGATATTTACCATACAGATGGGTCCTATCAATACTGATAACCTGCTTGCAATATTTGAATCCATCAATGCTTGGACCGAAAGACTAAAACACATATTGCAAAAATACAGTGTCATCTTCATTAGTGGATGTGGTATAATACAACACCTGGTAATCGGATCTTGATCAATATGTGCCATTAGCAACTTTTGCAACATTTGGTAAGACTCTTCCCAATTCCCAAACGTTTTCCCAATCACCTTTTGTTTCGCATTCCATACCTTGTAGTAAGAAGCCTTATGGCCCTCATATTTTGACTCTATCATAGATTTAAGATGCTTAATTGGGATAGTGTGATCCTCACTTAACTTCTTAAGGATGTCTATTGCAATAAAGTTACAATTCATCATTCTACCATCATTTCGCACCCCAATCCATATACATGTGTGAGGACCCTTGTACACGGTGACCATCCATAGTCCGTAGAGATTGGGCTTTATGACTGCGCAGACATACCACTTGCATGACTCATCCACGCATTTCGTACAAAGTTTTTTTGTGGTCAACCTACTGATCATGAAATGTTTATTTTCCTTGAGGGCACAAATTGTTAATACGTGTTGCACCTCCACTTTATTGGCAAAACTCAAGCCTTTGCACAAATTCATCCCCTTTCTTTAAGTAGACAAAAATGGTGTCTCAATATGTGAAGGATCAACTATATTTTCCCAAGTATTTGCAGAAAATGACAAGGCAATAGGTGTGTAGGCAGGGATTGTGTCCGTAATGTTTTGGACACTAAGAACATTGGCTGCATCAAGTTCACTACTGTCCAATGTCTCATCGTCATCAATGTCCCTCTCAAAGTCCCTAAAGTCCCCTTGTTCAATCCTGTCTTCAATCTCATCTCTGTCGACAAAATCTTCACTGTCAATGGCAGTACTCTCATCAACATAATCATTATCATCATCGTCATCCTCATCCTCATCATCATCATCATCATCGGCATGAACATCATCATGCTCTACATGTGTAAAATACTCATATTGAGCATCTGAAACTGTAACCTGTAAACTTGTTTGTGTTTGTTGGATTTCCTCGATACCAACTTCTGCGCACGGCTCCAACTGTATGTACAACTCAATGTTAGTTACTTCAAGTATTCTCTCTAATTTGTCAAACATGATCTTCACATGTTTGTCTGTTTCTATCGCCATATACTTGTAATTAATCCGGTGCTTCAGGATTTCATTTAGCATACAATAAGTAATTTGTATGTTGTGCACAACAGGATTCTCACACAACTCTTCCATAACCATCATCTTCAATTTGTCAAGGGTCTTCATTCTACGATCAATTTGGGTATAATAGCTCTTTATACCTGGCCTTTCAAATGACAATCCCTTGTTCGTATTGGCATTCTTCAGTGGACGACCGTGGTATAAGATTATATCAATTTCAGGCATTGTGAACCTATTAAAGTCAAGTTATTATGTTAGTTAAAAAACATTTTGAAGTTCCCTGATCTAAAAGAAACTTGAAGCAAGTCTTTAACTTTCTAATAGAAAGAAGCGGCCAAGAAATTTTTTTAATTTGATTTTCATGATACAAATTGAATATTTTTTTCTAAAATTTTGGCTGTAGTATGACTATATTTAACAATTGGACATATACAAATGCATCTGTCCTTCCTATATACAAGAAGCTAATTACAGCAGGAGTTAGAATATGGGTCTTCAGGTATAAGTTTCCTAACTACTGTATATTATTTTCTAGAGATTGTGAACACTATCTGCCACATTTTCAAATTAGTCTTCAGGAGTTGAATATGTATATTATTCAAATTGATATATTCATATTTTTATGTTCACATTTTCTAGAGATTGAAAACAACACAATCTGTTAGAGCTATCTGCCACATTTTTAAGTCTAAACATAAACTTTATGCAGTACATCAACTTCACCAACCACAAAAATAAGTTTTTGACAATCACAAACTTACTCGTACACAATCTCTAGAAAATGTTAACAATCTAACCGTCTAATTGGTATAACAATCTAACACTATATTCAAAAAATAAAGTATTGTGAGTTAAATGTGAACATTTTTAAAAGATGTGGACACTAGGTGTGAAAATATGAATATTGTGTACATAGAGTTACGTTTGCAAGTGAAACCATGTTTTCTTATTTAAGAAGTCTTTAAGGTATTCTGATACTCAAACTCTTTAACCCACACCCATAGACAACTAATACCAAACTACAATAACAATCAAATAAAAAAACTCTTACTTGAGATATGAAATTGTTGAGAAGGAAGAACAATGAGAGAGGTAGTGTGGTGAGTGAGAGTGAGAGGCAATGTGGTGTGAGAGTTATGGGTGAGTGAGAGTTAGTGAGGCTGAGTGTATGGGTGATAGTTAGTGAGGCTAAGAGTTAGTGAGGATGCTCTGTTTTTGGGTGAGAGGTTGTGTCTGTGTTTATAAAATTTTGTAGACTGTGTGTTTATAAAATTTTTCTCAGTAAAACTTGAGTCTATAAGACTCGAGTTCTATTCAAATTTTAATTAAAAACCCTTTTTAAGTCTCAAGTCTTAAAGACTCGGTTTTTGCTATGTAAAAATCAAGTCTTTAAGACTCGAGATCTACGTAGACCATTTTAAGCCAAGTCAGCAATTCAAAACAGATGCAAAGCGAGTTTGTAAAACTCGATTTTTAATTAGATCTCGAGGTTTAGAAACTCGAGATGTTATTTTTCTTAAATCTTTGAAACGTTGCCTAACTTACTACATAGAAGCACCTCACCGGTCTACTCCGCAAATTCCCTCAACATACTGGATGTTACCTATTGCACATTGACTCATTAGAGTTTAGGGAATTAGAGAAGACATGCCAAGCAACATGTTTCCTTTATCAACTTTGAACCATTGGAGCTTTACTGAACATACTTCTTGGCTCTCCAAACCACGACTCCCAAAATTCTCTCGATGAGAATCATGAGCTTGGATCCTGAGCTAAAAATGAGATGTTGTGCCATGAACTTGAACCATGGGCTTTGATGAGATAATTTTGGCCATGGGTTTTGGACCATGGGCTTTGGCGTCATTTTGTGTAAATATGGGCTCTTTTGAGCTTTAAAATAGATTTTCCCAAAATCTATAAAATGTTGATGTGGTGCGGGTTGCTAATGAAATAAAGCCACATGGCATGAAAATTTTGTCCTCAACACATGTTTGAATAAGTGTCTTGCCACATGTCTCACATGCATGGCAAGGAGAACACGTGTTGTGTTTCAATAATTGGCTTGCCACATGTCTCACATACATGTCTCACATGCATAATGCTATATTCTACCATAAAATTTTGCTTATGATATTGTTTTGTTTTAACGTTGTTGTATTCCACCATAGAATTTGCTACGGAATTGTCTTGTTGTAACGTTGTTGTGATATTTTGCCATAGAATTATGCTATGGTACCGTTTTGCTATTACGATATATTGCCAAAGAATTATGCTGTTGTGATTTTCTACCAATCTTATGGTACTGTTCTGACATTTTGGATACTTTACTGTTTTGTACCACCAATTAAACCAAATAAATAAATAAATAAATTTTTATTTTGGGGAATTCTAGATGAATTGTTGCACTTCTTTATGGAAGGAGCCAACATGTTACCAAATATTAAAATTCATCTCCATAGTACCAAGCTCCACGCTGTTATTCAACTTTTCATAAAATACAAATCAACTTTATCAAATTAACAACTGAGAATTAAAGAAGTATAAATACATGCTCAAATTAAAGCCAATCTATATGACCATTGCCTTTTACAATGGGAGCATATTTCAAGTGCTGGTATTCACTAGCAATTCCAAGAGAGAGAGATATATATATATATATATATATTTTTTTTTTTTCTTTTCTTATCGGAAGACAATATATAGCAATCATGCAAGGTACTGATAGAATGTTCATCTGGTCTCGATATACGATAACATTTCTTTTTCAACAATTATTTTTTATCTGGTTTGTTTCCTTTATTAAACTCAATATGTGTAAGTGGCAAGCTAAACTCCAATAACTAGTGAGATTTTCTAAATCATTATTGATACAAAATAACTATTGTTTAGACTCTCCTTTATTCAACCAAGGGTGGGCAACTCCAAAAAATGGTCATATTAAATTTGGAGTTGTTCTTACCGAACACATGTTCTACACTAGATTTGATTTTAGCACACTAGATTACCACAGGCGATATTTCTTGAGGCATAGCAATTTTAGTAAATCATGATATCATGAATCATTAAAAGGTTAAAAGTTTAGAAACTTCCTTGAGGGTATAGCTTGGATGATTTAAGAAAATCCGCATGTCTTGCTTTGGTAAGGACTTTGAAACATGTTTGTAGGGGAGAAATATCTCATTTTCCCCATCTTGATCCCAAATCCCTTATGGAGTCGCCAAAATGTCAAGGGTTCTTTTTTCGTTTCTCGTACCTTAGACACGTGTCTTGGTGTTATTAGAAAATGTTTAGTCTAGGCTTTATCTAAGAAAGAAGTTGGGGTTGACGCTTTTGCAGAATGGGCTCCAAGGTCCCATTTTGCCATTGCCAGCTTGTGTGCAAACATTGAGTCCAAAGTCCAGAGGATGATGCTGCAAATTGGGCTTATTTTGTCACCGACTTTTCTTAACTTTTTGCGGTGTAGTAAAGTTTTCTGTACTTTTCTGCAATGTGAGTGACTTTTCTCCATCTCTACTGCTTAAGTAACATTTTTCCAACATTTGCTGTGAACTAACTTTCCTTTAATCTTTTGCTATGCAATAAAGCCTTCTATTGTGTAGTAAAGCTTTCTGTTGTGCTGTAAAGTTTTTTGCACTTTTCTGTAATGTGAAAGACTACTCTTCATTTTCTACCACAAAAATACTTCTCTACTTCCTACACATAAACAACTTTAAAACCCAAAGAAAATACCCATCAAGCAAATGTTAGTTTACATGGGTTAACATATTCTCATATATATATATATATACACACACACACATACATATAAGCGTATTCACATATAAGTATATAACATATCTATATATGGTAGAATAATGATTAGTTCATGTTAAAAGAAAAACATGTAATAACAAAGAACTAAAAAAGTTTCAATAGAAAAAGTTTAGCTAATATAACAACTAACACGGTAAATATGATAAAAATGTGCTACAGTAGAATAACCAATATAGTGAATAAAGATACCACAAAAGGTAACTAATGTGGTTAACATGATAAAAATGTGCTATAGCAGAACGATTAAATACAACAGATATAAGTTTTAGCAAGTGAAATCAAATATATTTGCAATCAAAATCAAGTATTAAATCTTCCCACAGAATAAGTAAACCAAGAAGGAACCCAAATCCCCAACTTGAACAACCTTGTCATAGGCTTCTGCCATCAAAGTTATACATTTTAGAGAATGAGCTTAAATGGCTACTTGTCACTAGAACAACCTTGTCATAGTCTTCTGCCATCAAAGTTATACATTTTGGAGAATGGGCTTAATGGCTACTTGTCACTACTTTTGGGATTCCAAAGAGTGGGTTTGTTGAAGAGGGAGGGAAAAGATAGTTATTGATGCATGCCCGTATTCCTGCTGTGTTTTCTTGCTTCTCTTCTTACCACGTTCTTTCCTTTTCTCTCTTAGTTCTTTTTTGTTCTTAGTTTCTTACTACTTTCTTCCTTCTGGGTCCCTCTTCCTTTGGGTGTCTTCGTTCCCCCTTTTTATAGTGAGCTGCTTTTATGAGATTTTTTCCTTTTACCCCTAAGGTTTTACCAACTGTTTTCCAGCAAGACATTTTCTCAAAAGAAGCTATGGCTGGAAACCCAAAATATACTCTTTTCCCCCACGACCAAATCACACCCTTTGAATCCCTTGACCATGAGCCTACCTCCATTATATTGGCTAGGTACAAGTAGGTGGTGCTTCGACCATTGTGCGCTGCTCCATTATCCTTTGTTTTTGTCTTCTTTTATTCCCACATTGTTTCTATTGCTAGCCTTGTCTTATTTCTTCATGTGTTTCTTGCTATGTTTGTTATTTCCTTTGGTTTGGCTTTTCTTTCCTTCACACAATTCCTACTGCTGACACTTTATATTGTTCCTTGTTTCTTTTTATCGTGTTTCTTCATATCAGTTTTCATTCTTATCTTTTTATACAAAAGGATTTGGGCCTTTGTGGGCCTGATAGTGTTTGATGGATCAAAAGGGTATTAGACACAATTTGCCTTAGTTTGCCAAAGTCATTTTGCCGAAGAGCTATATTTTGTAGCAGATTTGTATTCTACTGCAGATTTCTTTCTTAGCCCAGGTGTAAGTCTAGGCTTTTACTTCTTTATGTTTTCTTTGGGCCTCTCTTGCTTTTCGGTCTTCTTGGTGGGCCTTTGTGCCTTGCTTTTTATTGGGCTTTCTTCCTAATAGGCTTTTGGGCCTTGCTTTTTGTTAGGCATTCCTCCTCATGGACTTTTGGGTACGGATTTGCAAAAATGAGCATCAACACCAACCACTAACGTCAGAAGTTTTCTTGTCACTTCTAACACTTGACGTTGCAAGAAGGTTTTCTTCTCTCTTTTTGAATTTATTTTCTGAATTTTTTTTTTTTTTACATATGTGTTTTGTTTTGTTTTATAAATTGACATATACATTCAGATGTAGAAAGGAAACTTGTACTGTTTGATAAAATGCTTCAGTGAGGATGGATGCACTAGTAATACAGTAAAAGGGTTTTTTTTTTTTTCAAAAAAATGTTATTTTGGATTAGATTAAAAGTGGTGAGTATGATATAGTTTTATAAGTAGATAAATAACGCTCTTTCTTTGTTTATTAGTTGATTTAATGTATTTGGTGGTTGTGCTTGATTTTCAGGTATTATTTAGGGTGTGACTTACCTCCAATACTTTTTTAACTGGAAATCTCCTTTTTGTTTTAAATATACTATGACAAGTGGTAGTGAGTTTGAATCTCCATATTTTATTTAGTTAGTGGGTGACGTGGCAGTTTCTCATTAAAATAAAATGAGATTCTAGTTAAAAATACTAGAGGTGAGCCAAACCCTATTATCTATTAGTTATATTTTTTCTTTTTCAACTTTGCATTTTAAAGATGGTTTCTTTTATATGCATTTAAGTTTGTAATATGTGTTGGCTTACTTGGAATTTTCACAATTTGTTTCATTCCTTGTAATAATTTTTTTTCATGGTGCAAAGATGGATGTGATGCTTTTGTTCCATTGTTTTTGATGAAGGAATTGATTTTGATAAATAGTTTCTTTCTTAGGTATTCAATCTATCATTTTGTCATTTTCTTAGTTTATGTCTTTTGTTGAGTTATTATGGGAAATTTTATTTTTTTTTAAGTGAAAAATAAGTTGTACCAAACGGGCATTGAGTGAGACAGCTTTCATTCATTTGGGTTCAAAATAATATGTTATCAAAAACATTTTCAATCAAAAAAAAAAAAAAAAAGGATAAAAATTTACTTGCTAGTTTTCCTTGACACAGTTATAAGTGGTGTATATTTATAAACATGATAGATTTAGTTTGTTGTTTGGGAACTTAAATCAATTCTTTGTTATCTTTTTTTTTATGGATTTAAATCGAAGTACAGTGTATGAAACTGAAACGTACTATGATATATTCTAATTGCAATCTTTAACGTGAACTTTTGCTCAATGTGTGGGACTGGAGATATGTTTTGTTTTGGACTCATGAACAATGCAAATTTGATCACTGATATGTTGGACAATCAGGATAGCTATAATGTGATCAGCTGTGTTGCTATAGTGACAAATCTTATAATAATTACTACAACTACAACTACCACTACAACATAGATTTTGAGAAATTGGTGTTTGGTGATATTAAGACCTTATCAGTTGGACATGCAATGGGAATAAAAGGGAACAATGGTGGTGACAGTGTGAAGAGTAATATTGGTAGTATGAGAATGTTTATTTGTTGAATTTGCTTAATGATACATTTCAAATGAAATTTGAACTTGGGGATTGGATGCATATAAATTCCAAGTTCAAAGTTTCTCACAAATTTTTAAAATATAGTGTTTACCCAAAAAAGTGATATTGGCATGTTAAAATTTTAATTATCAACTCCAAAGTAAAATCTCACTTCCAAATCTGGAATTAAAAGTTTTAGACGCAGACCAATTATTATAAGTCTTGTTGACAAACCTTGGAGGTTACATAAACTATAGTATATCATGAGTTCAACGTGAACTTCAAGTTGAAGCTAGCTAAATCAAATATGTTTATGGCGAAGAACTTAATGGCTATGGCTAAGAAACCTCTCATGGAAAAAATCTTTTGATCTGCATATATGATCCTTGTGGGGGGCCTTTTTACATTGATGGGCTTGGGCTCAACAGCTGCACCAAGGATTGTGAGTTAATGGGTAAGGGAGTTGGGAATGGCCCCTTGGGAATTATACTACAAGCCATCTTGTGCGCAAGTCAGGCGTGCCCAATGTTGAGATAGCTCGGGAATGGTATGGCAGGCTAAGCACAGCAGGTATGGTCGTAGTTGAATAACTGTCTGGTGTAGCAAAGAATACTGCACCAGAATGACTTCTACAATAAAATATGCTAAGTAAAGGGGCTACAACAGAAGAACAGATACAGCAGAAAATAACTAATACCGTATATAAGATAACTAATACAACAAAATAACTAATACCCCAGATAAAAAAAAGGGTTATAGTAGAGCAACTGATATAGCAGAAAGAGTAAAAGATATCACAGTAGAACGGCTAATAATATAAAACGCTACTGTAGACACTTAATTTTGCACCAATAATTTAATCAAGGAAGATAATTGAAATGATCACTCTGAATACCCAAAAATCATAATTGCATTTGATGCATTAAATCATCCATCACATGTCATAAAAATGATCTTGAGACTCTAATAATCGCGATGATATGCCCGATTCCCAAATTGGACCGTTGGATTGAAAGATATCACAAGATTAAGTTTTCATAGTCTGCATGCATTTTATGTGATTGATTGATGGATTTGATCAAAATCAAGCTTGGTTGCATAGGACTAAAATGGATAATTAGATAATAAGCGAGTTGATGATAATTAAGTTTTTTTAATAATTATCTTTCAGATAATTATTATTTTAAGGACTTGATTATCAAATTAAAAAGGATTTATTTTGGAATACAAGTTTAAAATACGTCCAAGTGCAATTCCCAACTTAGAAAGTTTCTAAAAAAGAGTCCAAATTGAACCAAAAAAGGAGAATGGACGCAGTACTTCAGAGTGCCAATCGAGAGTGCCACACTCTAGGAGTGCCGATCAGCACAAGGCAAGCGCTGATCGGCACTTCCACAATGCCGATTTGCACAACCTCGAGGCTCGGCCTATAAACTTTTAGATCAGACTAAAACACATTAGATTTGATTTTTTATGGATAAAATTCGACCTAACTTGGGCCTACTGATTTTTTAAGGAACCCTAGCTTGTGTTTTAAGCACCACCTTTATAAATATAGAATAAAAATTAGAATCCAGCACCCCTTTGCTCTTAACGTAAAAGAAATTCTGGAGGTTCAACTTTATGACTTTCTTTTCTATTACGTACAATCTCTTTAGGATTTAGAGAGACTCACCCTCTCTCTAACTCTAATGCGATTTCCTAATTCCCTTGTAGAATTCATTGATGCATTGGTGCAGGTAAGTTTCCATCTTTTTATTTACATGTCCATGAAACTAATTCAATTCTCCATGCTTTTTCTAACATGTGCTTTCTTTTGTTTGCTTTGATTTTTCTTTCTAGTGCTTATATTATGAATGTCTGTTTTTGTGCATGTGTTTTGTTCATGTAGTTACGTAATGCATATGATTAAATCCTAGATTTGTTGCTTTATGTAAAACAAAATCATATTTGAATTATTTTTTTAAAATCCTATTATTTTCCAAATCAAAAATCAGATCTAAATTATTTTTCCAAAAACGTTATTGTTTTCCAAGTAAAAAATTATATCTAAATTTATTTTCAAAAATCCTATTCTTTTCCCAAAACAAAAATAAGATCTGAATTTATTTTTAAAATCTCCATTTTTTTCTAAACCAAAAAATCAGATCTAAATTTACTTTTAAAATCTCCACTTTTTCTAAACACAAAATTAGATCTGAAATTTTATTTTAAAAACTCATTCTTCTTATTTTGAATAATCAGATCTACAATCTTTTAAAACCCATTTTGTTTCTTAATTAAATAATCAGATTTGAATTTTCCTCTTAGAGGTTCATTCTGTTTTTTAATTAAGAAATCAGATTTGAGAAGTCTTTTTAAAAATCCAATCCTTGTTTTTTTTTTTTTTTAATCATATCTGAATTTTTTATCAAAAAATTCATTTTGCCTGTTAATAGATTTAAAACTTCTCATAAAAAATATTTTTGATATAAATAAAATTCAATTGTGATTTCTCCTTGTATAAATGCAACAAATTTAGTATTTTGCATATTAACCAACCTTAGATCTAGGAATTTTAACACAATAATTTGCATGTCACTTTTTCTATGGGTATTTAAAAGGTTATTTAAAAGTCTAGAAGACCAGACTTTGTCTGAGCAGGACAGGTGCCTAACACCTTCCCATCCTCCAACCTAGGCCCTGGATTTGAGAATCTCAGGTTCGTAGAAAAGTGTCTTATTTTCTTTTGGGTAGATTGTAACTAGGAAACAAGGCCTTGTATTTTTTTACTAGATTTTAACTAGAAAACAAAGCCATGTATAGTTCCTTCTATCAAGTTGCATTTATTTCAAATTAATGAGAATTTGTATTATTCAAGACATTTTGTAATCTTTTGTATAGTTTTCTTATTGTTGATGCCCATTTTTGATAAAGGGCCCTATAGTAGAAGAAGCCTAACAATAGAGAAGGTATGAAGGAAAAATGGAAAAAGAAATAAGGAAACAAGCCTAGTGGGTAGAAATAGCAGGATTGATGGCCTGCAGACCCACAAAAATAAAAAGAGGTAAAGAAGAAGTAAATTGGCCAAAGAAACCCAATGAATGAAGTAATAAACTCATGGGAATAATAAGAGGTAAAGAGGAAGTAAATGGGTCGGGGAGGCCTGGTTGGCTTAAAGGCCAATAAGCCCGAAAAGTAATGTTGATATCGTATTTTATCCGCCTTTGATTTGTGTGTCGGACCCCGAAAAATCCAAAAATATAATTTTCTCTTCATGAGTCTATAAGAACATCCAGCACGACGTGACGCAACCCATTCGAGCACCAGAGCACTCGAAGTGCCTTTTTCAACTAAAATGACCAAAATGGCCCTGGCCAACCTTAGGTTTAACCGAAGGTTAAATGAGGTCCAAACTTTTGCAAAAAAACATTTTTCATAGTTTTACATCAAACCCAAGCTTCTCAGAGATTTTTTAATAACTTTGACCAAGTTTGACCTAAAATCGATCTTAGGTGGGCCCAAAAACCCTAATTTTGTTCTGGTTGCCAGAACGGGTTGAAACCAATGCCATTGCGAGGATTATCAAATTCTCATTCCAATGACTATTCATGGGTCAAAATCGGAGTTAGAGTGACCGAGATGTCATAAAAACCGAAATGGCGCACTAACTGATGCACCACAAACTTCCGAGAGCCATAACTTTTGATCCAACCGTTGGATTTTTGGGTTCCATACTTTTTCAGAAACAAGAAGTCAAGATGTTTCCAAAAGTGTCAAGATCAACCCAATCATAGAGACTTTGAGGCTGGCGGCCCTTGAAGGGCTATTGCCTTGAAGTTTGTGTCGGGGCTATAAATAGCCCCAGGCACCCTTCAGACCAGAGAATGACCATTTTTTCTGAAGTATTGCTTCTTGCCTAGCTTCCCTAGACGTTTTTTCTCTCTTCCAAATACTAAACACCCAAAAAATACATCAAAGCTTCTTGATTCTTCTCTCCTCACCAAAAACACAAGGTATTGTTCCTATACCCAATCTTCCTTTCCTTTGGTTCTACGCTTTAGATTTGGGGTTTAGCGGTGTGGATGTAGCTTTTTTGGTTATCATCCACGCCCCTAACCTTCTAAATCTCTTTTTTAGCATTTATCTTGATTTTTTGCTAGAATAACATGATTTATTGCTTTCTTTAGCATGTTTCTTTCTTTATTTGTGTTTCTAGCCTAAGTTTCTTAGTTGTTAGGTCTTATGCCATGTTCCATGCTTAGATATACGTTTTTACGTGCTCATATGTTTAGATCTATATGCTTAGGGTTTTATGCCATGTTATCCTATGTTTTATGCCTCTTTTTGCTTTATGCTGATGTTAGAGTTTTATTCTCATATGCTGGTATGATGTTGTTGGTTATGCCTTGTTTGGATCTATGTGCTTTTCACCATGTGTTGTGCTTAGATCTACTTCCGTACATGCTTATATGCTCAGATCCATGTTCTACCATGTCTATGAGCTAAGCTTTCACATGTTCACACACATGTTGCCATACTTATGCTTTGATTTATGTTTTCACTTGCTTGTGTGCTTGGATCTATGTTTTTTACACGCCTCATGCTAGGTTTCCATGTGCTTGTGTGCTTTATGCCATGTTCGTGTGCCTAGGCCTAGGCCCTCTTTGTCATGCCATGTGCTATTATAGCCTTTTTGTTGCTTCGTATTTCTTTCTTGCATTTTGGCCTAATGGTTAGGACCTAATCTAGACCCTATGGTCTTTGTCATCATCCACATACCGAGGCCCATATCAAAGGGTTTGGATCACCCTATTTTGCATGTCTATGCTTGCTTGCTTCCATGCTATATGCTTGTGTTAGCCTCTCTTGTTATAGGCTTCTCCACGCTTGACACCTTTAGCGTTTGTGGTTGTGTGGTTACATCCGAAGCCCATGAGGCCTTGTTTGGATGTAACCATTTGGGATGCGTCTCCGGATGCCGGTTGCTTCGTGCGTACTTTCCCCCTTTTCCACTCCACGCGATGTTATGCTTACCATGCTTGTTTACGCCCCCATTGGCTTTCTATGCATTTTCACACACTTGCTTATATGTTTATGCATAAGTCTTGCTTGCTAGTGTGTCGTCCATACTTCGACACAATGAAGCTATGGACACTTGATCCAAACCTACATTTTTCCCTCACAAACACTACCTTTGTTTGCTTTCTTATTCCCCTTCTCACCCGTTGGTTAGCTTTCTTGCTTTTGTCACATGCTATACTTGCCATATCTATCTTACTTGTTTGCTTTGCGCCTTTTCGCTATTATTTACGCATCTCTTCCTTTCCATCGCTTGTTTACTGGCTTCTCGTCTTTGCCTTTGCATGTACGCATATGGAGCTAGGGTATGGTCTCCTGGACACAAGCAAAATGGGCGCTAGCGTAAGCATGTTGTTTTGATCCGGGTGGCTACAATCAATAGGTTTAGGGTTTAGCTTTTCCCTTTGGTTATGTATTCTTTCAAACCCCTTCCTTCCTCCTTCCTTTCTCCTTTAGATGGTTTGTATTAGGTATATCATGTTCTGTACCATTCGTCCTTATCTCTAGAGTATGGCGACCCCTGTTTATTTTCCTGCATCTATATTTTGGGCCATGCTCTAGGGATGTAGGCATTTACTTTTCTGCTCTGTGTGCTTGCATTGTGCATGATGTATGTATATATATACCTGTTCACCTCCCTTCAGTGTGATTGTCACAGTCCATGTCACCTAAGGCTGACAATACCTAATTTTCGCCGCAAAAGTAAGGTGATTTGTCGCTGGATTTTCGACATAGAAATGTAGCACTTTGCTCGAATGCCTTAGGAAAGCATAGATTGGGACCACACCTATTCAAAAGCCAAACCTCAAATCCCCCATGCTTGCAAAGCCTAGAAAGCTAACGCCGAAATCATATTTTTACTGCCATTTCTGAAAATTAAGGTTTTATTAAAACAAAGGACTGTCCATAGACAGGCATTGTGGGGTGTTTAACACATTCCCTACACGTAACCAAACTTCCGACCTAAGAATCAAGATTTTTTGCCGTCCATATTAGATTAGGAAAAATGCCATTTTTCTTAACCTAGGATCGGTAATAAAATCAAGTAGAAACAGGTGACCAATCACACCTTAGAAGAACCCAATGATTGGCGGCGACTCCACTTACCTTTGGTAATCCCTTAAAATTTGGCCCAAATTCCTGCCATAAGACCGAAGGTAGACCTACATTCCTCCACCGAAAGAGAGCACCCGAAGCTCTACGAGAATAACACCATACACCATCGAGAGGGGCCCTCCAACAAGGCCCCACACACGCGGGAGCTGTCACCTTGGTGGGTGGTTGAACGAAGGCTCGCGAGGATGACAACAGTTTTTCTGCTGTCGTTCTGATTAGGGCCGGACATCAACAGACTGGCAACTCCACTGGGGATCGATAAGAGTTTAGCCTTTAAAGCTTTTGATAAAACCATAATCTTTGGACAATTGGCTTTCAAAAACATAGAAATTGGCATTGGCCTCCGGGGCTTTCCTTTTGAAAAAAGCTTCTACTATATCCTAGTAGACTATTTTCAAATGAGCAAAAAATATTTTTCAAAAAAGAAAAAAAACCCTTTTTCAAAAAGGAGGCTTTGAGGTATTTTCACATGGGGCTTTACAACTTTCCTCACATGCTTTACCACTTTCCTCATATGCTTTATTGCTTTTCTTCACATGCAAACACAGGGTAGCAAAATTTAATTTCCGCTACACCTTTATCCACTTTCCATATGTATATCTACTGTCCTTTGAAAAAGTCTTTCCCCTTCATTAAGGATTGCATGACATATACAACTTTTTTAGTCGAACCTGGGCTCCACACTGCTGGCGTAGTCTCATCTCTTTTGGGGATTTCATCACCCCATTTGTAGATGTATGGACGGAATCATCGATAGTGTTACCCATAGCTAGATTCGAGGCTGATGTTATAGGCACTTCTGGGTCTATGGGTGGACAATAGTTGCTAAAAAGGCCCCCTTAATCCTTCCTGCCCTGCAACTTCCATGAAGAGAGGGGTATGGTGAGTGAGTAACCTAGGACAAGAACCACCTATAGTTAAGCCTTTGCATATAGTTAGCCTAGTTATGTCAAACACATGAGGACTAGATCAAGCCCAAAGCCCACTAGGACTATGCAAAGCCTAAGGAGTGAACATCCAAGCCTAGGAAAGGATACCCTTATAGGGCTAGAGGTCAGGTGAAAGTGTCTTGTAACAAGTTCACCCTTTTTGCTTGCACCAAAGAAATTGTGATCTACTCTAGGTTCTTTCTATCCTATTTGCACAGCATCTATGATTAAACCCCTAGGAAAAGCAACCATGTTGCTTGTACATGCTAGATCATACCATATCCCTAAGGGTTTACAACCCTACAAGGGCACTCATGCATACACTAATTGGTCCTGTCACCTAATTGTGCAAAGATAAAATCTATGGCAAGTAACCAAAACTCCGTTCAGAAGGAAATGCTGCCGACAAGCTGTCAAGAATCTCAAAAGATATCATGAGTCCAAAGAATTCTCCTAACTTCCTAAAGAAGATCCAAAAAGATTGCTAGGAGACCAATGTCCTTAAAAAGATCCAAAGATCCAAGAGATCCATGCTATCCAAGTTACTAAGAGATCCAAGTGTCCAAGAGCTTCCTCAAGAAGTCAACAGAAGTTGAGCTTTTCCTCACAGTTGCATTCCTTGTATTGTAAAAGGCCCATTATTAGAGTCAATGAACCTAACATTGTAAAAGCAAATTTTGTACAAGCATGAAATCAAAGGAAGGGTCCTTCCTACATTGTTGAGCATATCATGAAAGTTTCAGTTACTTGCCAATCTTGTGCATTAATCTTGCATCATAGTAGAAACTCACAAGGATCAATACTCGATCAAGGGTGCAAAGCCAAATTTTTCTGAAAATGGTAGGTGCATATTAAATAGCAAGGACATGGAATAACTTGATTTTGGTGTTGTGTTTCCATCTTGTTAAATGCACTATGTTTCTTTCACCTCCTATTCTACACAAGGATCAAAAGATTTCTAAAATGAAACAGTCTAAGCTACCACCACATCGTGATACCATCATCACTAGGTCCTGTGCAAGAGAGATGTCTACCAGTGGGCCTTCGACTCCTGAAATGGATCTTGTAACAGTGAAGACAGCCATGCCCTATTTGATTGTAAAGTGCTTTGAGCACAAATACAGAGTACCAGCTTGGGGCCTCCAATCGTCCAGTCAGAAGCTAGCTGCAGTGCTATATCAGTTGGATTAAGGAAGGATTGGGACGAGTATTTACTGAAATGCCTTGGCCAGGCTACTTCAGCACCTCCTTCTTCAGTAGTCATTGAAGAGATTGTAGAAATGCCTACGGATTCAGGTCATCAGATTTAGGGAAAGGGTAAGCCCTGCCTGCCATTGGAGGGTTTATGCCTCTAGTTCTTGCATTGCCTACGGTCACAGGGCCAGCTTCATCGTCAGTACAAGAGGGGGCTGCCATTGTTCTCGCTATTTGAGGGTTCAACCCTCTTATCTTGCCAAAGCTTTCCTCAGGAATCTTTAGGGTATCCAACTCAAGGTCCTTTGAAGCCATTCTGTCAAGTTTGGTGGTCATTAATCCGAAGACGTTCTCTATAGCGCCCAATTTACAAACTCAGGAGGGTGTTATCATTCGCATGCCAAAGCCATTCCCTTATGAAGATAGTCACAGTGTCCCCTGAAAATACGATGTGTCCTTAATCTCCACTTGAATCAGAAAAGAGGAGGTCTACTCTAATATTTCTTTAGGTCTGTCTAGGCTTACTAGGAGTGGCTACTGCTATACTCCCAATGAGTTGGAAAAGAGGAGGAAAGAGATTGGCAAGGGTACAGTCGAACCTGTCAGGAACAGGGTCACAACTGAAGAAGCTGAGGAGTTCTTAAAAGTTATCAGAAACTCTAAGTACAGTGTGATTTAGTAGCTAAACAAGTTGCCAACTCAGATCTCCATCTTGGCACTGTTGCTATCCTTTGATGTCCATTACAAGGCTCTCTTAAAAGTCTTGAAAGAGACATGTGTTCCTGCAAGTACACCTTTGAAGGTATGGTCTCGACATTGTTGGCCACCAACCAAATTTCCTTTACGGATGATGAACTACCACCAGAAGGTAGAGACCATACTTTGCCCATACACATTATAGTGAAGTGTGAAGATGTGATCATCACCAAAGTACTGATTGACAACGGATCGGCCCTGAATGTTTGCTCGATGTCCACTTTGAAGCATTTGAATGTGGATACATCTCTCATCTGCCCTACCAACATGATCATTAGAGCTCTTGATGGCACTTTTCGGGAGGTGCAAGGTGAGATCGAGTTAGCCATCGGAGTTGGCCCCATATCTTTCGTGGTTAATTTCCAAGTCATCAAGGTGGATTCCCCTTATAACATGGTCCTAGGGAGGCCTTGGCTACATGCCACGGGTGCGGTTGCTTCTACTCTTCATCTAAGACTTAAGTTCCTATCCAAGGATTTGATGGTCAGTATTATGGCTGAGGAACCCCAGACTTTCTTCAAGGAGACCTCTGTCCCTTACATAGGTGCTAATGCCTTCTTGGAGGTAACTTTTCACAGTTTCAAGCTAGTCTCCATGATTTTTAGAGTTTCAAAACTCGAATCAAAGGAGATTTTGGTCTAGGCTACGACCTCTTCGATGAAGAACTTTTTCAGGCTTTAAGAGGAAAGAAAATGAAGTGCATTGGCTAAGGGATGTCTATTCCCTACATCAAGGTCACTTTTCCAACTCTAGCCGAGGTCATCAGAACAGAAACTGCGCAGGAATCATGCAAGGAGGAATCAGATCTGGCTTGTCTTATCCGTCTTTGTCTAGAGGAATTCTTAGTGAATGCCATCATATCCCCAAGGAATGATCTGACCTCTACTATTAGGCCTTATGTGCTAGGCAAGATAGTAGGCCATTAGACCTCTGAGCCTTACTTTGTGGTTGCACCAGCTGAGTAAGGAGTATTCCATTATCGTGTGGTTAGGTCCTTCAATTGCCCGAAGGAGTTGGAATAGCATAGCTAGTTTGTTTTGCATGTTTATTTCCTATTTCCTGCATTCTTTGTTTGCATTTTCTAGTCTATCTTCCAAGAAAAAGAAAAAGTGTTTCCTTTTTTATCATTATCAGGTATGAACTTTGTTATTCCCCCTATCTATAATCCATTAATGAAATTACCCAGTGTATTATTTAGGAAATCCTTGCATTTATATTTTTGCTTGCTTTCCTATGAATATGTGTGTGCAAATTGTCATATGTTTCCTTGTATATGTTCTGTTTTATAGGATCTATTCTAATTCCTAAGCAGGTACATCGTCCTGTTGCTATAACGAGGATATTGATGACATGAATGAGAAAATAGAGTTGGAACATGACATTGAAGGATTAAAGGAAATCCTGAGTCTGCCTCGTGATATTTTGGAAGCTCTAAACAAAGAGAGCGAAGGGTCCAAGCCCAACATAGAAGAGATAGAGGTGGTTGACCTTGCTAACGAAGGGAAGAATGGAAAACCCATCAAGATTGGGGTAAACTTTCCTAAAGACATGAAGCTCGAGCTTATAGCGCTACTTAAGGAATTTGGAGAGATCTTTGCTTGGTCCTACCAAGACATGCCAGGGTTAAATATTGAGATTGTCGTGCATAGAATTCTAGTTAAAACTTAATGCCCTCTAGTGCGACAAGCCCTTCGAAGAATGAAATCAAAGATCATCTTGAAGATCAAAGAAGAAGTAGAAAAGCAATTGAAAGCCGGTTTCCTTACCACGATAGCCTACTCGGATTGGGTCGCCAACATTGTTCCTGTGCCTAGGAAAGATGGGAAAGTGCGCATGTGCATTGATTACAGAGATTTGAACCGGGCCAATCCCAAGGATAATTTTCCATTGCCGCACATCGACACGTTGGTCGATAATACGGCTACCAATAGGTTTTTCTCCTTCATGGATGGATTCTCAGGCTACAATTAGATCAAGATGGTCGAGGAGGAAAAAGCCAAGACAACATTCACCACTGATTGGGGAACTTATGCATATGATGTCATGCCATTCGGCTTAAAGAATGCCGGTACTACCTATCAACAAGCCATGGTGACCTTATTCCACGATATGATGCATAAAGATATTGAAGTCCACGTAGATGACATGATTGCCAAATCCTGCATTGATAGGGATCATTTGGTAGATTTGAGAAAATTGTTCAAGTGCCTTGTCAAGTATAAATTGAGACTAAACCCTAACAAGTGTGTCTTTAGAGCTAGTTCAGGGATTTTGCTTGGCTTTATAGTTAGCCAAAGGGGAATCGAAATGGACCCAGCAAAAGTCCAAGCCATCTGGAATATGCTGACACGATAAACTGAGAAATAGATTCGCAGCTTCTTAGACAAAATCAATTACATAGCTCACTTCATAGCGCAGTTGATCGCCATGTGTGATCTGTTGTTCAAGCTCTTGAAGAAGGACACAAAGATAGAATGGATAGATGAGTGCCAAGTGGCCTTTGACAAGATCAAATAGTATTTGTTGAACCCCCCTGCTTTGGTTCCCCTAACGCTGGGATATCCGTTGATCCTGTACCTAGCGGTACAAGAAACCTCCATAGGTTGCATGTTAGGCCAATCGGCCGAATCCGACCAGAAAGAAAGGGCAATTTACTACTTAAGCAAGAAGTTCACCAGTTATAAGGTCAACTAAATCACCATTGAACGTGTTACGCCCTAGCGTGGGCATAACGCAAGTTGCGGCAATATATGCTTTACTTCACCACACAACTCATTTCCCACATGGATCCCATTAAGTACATCTTCGAAAAGCCAGCTTTTACAAGGAAGATATTCGGTTGGCAAATGTTGCTCTCTGAGTTTGACATTGTGTTTTTAACAAGAAAGGCCATCAAGGTCTAGGCCATAGCCAATCACCTAGCAGATCAGCCGCTAAATGATCCAGAACTTTCAGAATCCCTCTTACTTGATAAGGATGTCATGGCATTAGAGCCAGAGCTAAATAGTGTGGAACCGTGGCATTGGAAGCTTTATTTTGATGGAGTCGCCAATTCTACCAGAAATGGAGTGGGAGCAGTCTTAGTTTCCCCCAAGGGCCAGCAAATTCCTGTTTTAATCAAGCTGAATTTTGATTGCATAAACAACGTCATTGAATACGAAGCGTGCATAATCGGCCTACAAGTGGCCCTAGAGTTTGGAGCCTATGACTTGAGCTTCTTTGGAGACTCCCTGTTGATCATCTCCTAAATTGAAGGAAAATGGCAAGTTTGAGACACCAAGTTGATTTCATACCAGAAATGCGTCAGCTGTTTAACTTCGAAGTTTCAAAACATCACATTTGCCTATTTTCCCCGAGCATACAACCAATTTGCAGACGCCCTGGCTACCTTGGCCAGCATCGTCAAGTTATCAGAAGGAGATGATATGTGGCAATTGCGCATAGAAGTCCATGGCGTTCCAGCCTATTGCATAAACATCGAAGAATGCATGAGTGTCGAAGTTGCAACCGACGTAAAGCCATGGTACCATGATATCAAGGCTATATTAAGGGTGGTGAATACCCATTCGGTGTAATGGACAATGAAAAAAAGTTCATTCGATTCACGGTCTGCCAATTTTTCTTAAGTGGAGAAGTCCTGTACAAAAGGAACCACGATTCTACCTTGCTCTAATGCGTGGATGCCTTTGAGGCTAATCACCTAATGGAAAAAATGCATGTAGGCTTACTTGGATCCCATGCTAGTGGACCCCTGTTGGCCCGTAAGATTATAAGAGCTGGTTACTACTGGCTCACCATGGAAAATGATCGCATTAAACACGTGAGGACATGCCACCGTTGCCAAGTCTATCAAGATAGGAAGAATGCTCCTCCTCAGCCTTTGCACTTTTTAGCAGCATCATGGCCCTTCTCAGATTGGGGTATGGATGTCATCAGACTCATGATTCTGAAAGCTTCAAATGGGCACGAATACATTTTGGTTGCCATCGATTATTTCACGAAATGGGTGGAAGCCGCTCTGTACAAAAGCGTCATACAAGCCGTGGTAGCCTAGTTCCTGAAACACAACATCATTTGTCACTACGGTATGCTAGGAGAGCTCATTATAGATAATGGGACAAACCTAAATGGGAAAATGATCCAACAACTTTGCCAACAGTTCAGGATCAAGCATAGAAATTTAGTTCCCTATCGCCTTTAGATGAATGATGCAGTGGAAGCCATTAACAAGAACAAAAAGAAAATCTTGGGAAAGATGACAGACACATACAAGGATTAGCACGAGTACTTGCCATTTGCTTTGTAAGCATATCGTACTTTTGTTCGTGCTTCCACAAGTGCGACCCCATATTCACTGGTGTATGGCATTGAGGCTGTCCTCCCCGCAGAGGTAGAGATCTCGTCTCTTAGGATTTTATCTTAGACAGAGCTGTCAGAAGCTAAATGGGCTCGTTCCCGATATGAACAACTAAACATGATAGATGAGAAACGCATGACCGCAATGTGCTGTGGACAATTGTACCAACGCCACGTCGACCGAGCATTCAACAAGAAAGTTAGGCCTAGGGTCTTTGAAGAAGGTGACCTGGTCTTGAATAAGTGCAACTAGGCCATGCTTGATCACAAAGGAAAGTTTTCCCCAACCTATGAGGGCCCATATGTGGTAAAGAAGGCCTTTTTCGGAGAAGCCTTGATTCTAGCCGACATGGACGGGCATGACTTCAATATGCCTACCAATTCTGATGCTGTCATACGGTACTTTGCATGAAGGGGTCTTGTAGTGCACCTCTTTTTTATTTTTATGTCAAAAAAGAAAAAAAAAACCCAAAGAAAAGAAAACAAAACAAAAAATATGTAAAAGGGTAGATTGAAAACCCGAAAAGACAGTCTACGCAAAAGGAGAGCCCAAAAGAAAGAGTGTGTGAGAAAATACAAAAGGTAGATTGAAAACCCAAAAGGGCAGTCTACGCAAAAGGAGAGTAAAAGAAAGAGTGTGAGAGAGCCTGCTAAATTGAAAACCCAAAATGGCGGTCTATGCAAAATTTAAGGCATTAAAAAAGTCAGTTGAACTACATGATGACTTGATCCTTCCTAATGGAGGTACGTAGGCAGCCATCTTGGTTTGGTCACATCTTAAAAGAAAAATCAGTTAGTCGCACTTGCTTGAATTTTTGCTTAAGATTAGAAGATTAAAAGGATCCGGCACCCAAATCAAGATACGAAGACGCCTCCGAGATTGCTCTCTGTCTATGATACTGCCATGGCCAATGGGAAATGAACCTCAATGGGAAAATGAAAAGATTTGTCTAGAACATTATGTATCCTTGGAAAAATAAGATATTGATATGCATGGATTTTACATTTATTACTTATTTGTATAATCTTGCGTTTTCAAAGCATTTGCCTGCATATTCATTAACATGCATGTATTGTGCCATTCTGTTTCTTTCATGCATTATGATACCAAAACATGAAATCTCATCTCATAAATATATCTTTTGAACATCATCATAAACATCTCTCTACACCATTTATTAGTTTCTAAGCATGCTTAACAGACTAGACTATGCTTTAAGAACTCAAACAAAAAAGTAGAAGGCCTTATGCACTTGCCTAGCAATTTATGAAGGACGTTTCCATACATTGTGGAATATTAACTACATAGCTTATGTGTAGAAATAAAGTAAACAGAAAAGAGTGCTAACAAGTCAAACATGGCCCAGATGATCGGACACGACTTGGCATAGCCTCCCAAAACCAGTGAGGAGGATCGGGTCATCCTAAGCATGAATGCGAAGCAATCCAGCTGCATCGAAGCCCAGGTCTCTGGCTACCTATCTAAGTCTGTCATATGAGTGCCAAAGATGGACCAACTCCCTCTCCATCGTGGGATCAGAAGTAGAGCTCTGCCTCTTAGTCTCTAGTATAGCTTGCAAGGTGCCCACCTCTGTAGTAGCGACTTTCAAGGTCTCCTCTCTCTTGACTAGCTCAGTTTGAAGGTGACAGAAAGCCTGCTACGGCTCGCTAGCCTTATCGCCCTTACACCTGTACTCCATACTTATAGTAGAGTGAATAAAGGATCTTGCCCCTAATAAATCTAGTGCTAAATCATTAGCCTGACTGCTTACTGTGGCCCTGCCAACCTCCAATGCGGCTCTCTCCTCATTCTAAGAGTGATCCAGAGTGGCAAATCTCCGAGTAAGAGTCACAAGCTTGTCCTCTAAACCTCTAATCCGTGATCTCAATTGGGTACACTTTGCTTCTATGCTTGGAGGGGTTGGCCCCTTCCAATCGAGCTTTGGCCTAAGAGCAGCGAGCTTACTTTCTTGCATGCTGCTTATCTCCTCAATGTCCTCTATGAGTGTATCAACTATCTCTCTGTAGCAATCTTTGTCCCTAACAGCCTCCTCAACTCTAATCTCGAACTCCAGGGTATAATCTCTCAGAATGTCAGCCGAAAGTGGCAGATCAGCCGAGACAGGCGATGATATATCAAGCACAAAGACGGGATCCCTCGTGTCTCACCATACTCTAAACTCAGCAGAGAACCACTCCTAGTCATCCCTAGAACAAAGGGGGAAGTCTATACTCGACTTGTGCGTTTCCCAGAACCCAGAGGCATGCCCTATCATGGCTATATTGATGTTTATAAGCCCATACTCACAGGTGATAGCAGAAAGATCATTAAGTCATGGGATATGCTGAATACCCCCAAACTCTTGCATGGCCATACTTGGGAAATACCTCGTGCACCTCTAGATGCCCACCAAAGGAATACCAAGCAAACCGATACAATAGGTATAACCCTGCCATCTAGTAATACCCCACTTGACCCTTTGGTCTAGTCAGTGGGGCTCAGACTGCATAAATATCTCAGCCAACTATTAGCATCCCCAGAAAAAGGAAAATTGAGAGATACAGTAGCCCGGACTCTATTCCTACTCACAAAGCCCATCGACTGATCCCTAGCGGTGACACTTAAATGGCTACAAAGCCACAATTGTAACATATGGACGTAGCAGCCTAGTCTACCTCTACCAATCTCCCGACACAAGGACAATGACCTAATGGTCTCAGAAAGTAAAGCAGGAATGAAAGAGGCGCCATGAGGTAGGACACTCACCAGGGGGAGAACTGCAAAACTGATAGCTCCTGTTGGTAAAAGGAGTAGCACTGTGCCAAAGAAGGCCACCAGGAAGGCTTGACGCTGATAGGATGCCCATCGCTCCTCTAACTCCACAAAGTCGTCTCGGTAGCTAGCCAGACACTCAGGTAACTGGAAATGATCATGTAGGAACTCAAAGGACATGCTCCCTCCTACCCCGTTGCCATACTAAGTCAGCACCTCCATAACAAGTCTCTTGAAGCCCATCATATCAGTAAGCCTTTTGCGGTAGCATGTCCGCACCGGTAGAACAAAAACAGTGCTCAGAGGAGTAGAAAGAGAAAGGAAATGATCATACTCCTCCAAGGTAGGCACCAAGTCAACATTGCCAATGGTGATGCATCTCAAAGAAGGGTCTAAGCAAGAAGTGATGACCTCCAACAGATGCCAATCTAGTTTGGTATGGAGAAGGGAAGTGGTGTCTCCAAAAAGCTGTTGGATGAGTGCTTGGTCACCACAAGAAAAAGAGCCCCACCACTTTTTAAGCTTCCTCTCGTGGTAGTCCTCCCACTCAAGCTCAACCAAGGTGTCATAGGAATGAGCACCAAGAATATCCATGAGCAAGTCCTACTAAATCTAATAATCTGATGAAGATTCGCACATAAAGCGATGAAAAATGGTGTTTTCTAAGTGTTTTGAGTGAAGAAAGAGGTAAAAGAAATCCTAAAAAAATCGCAAGATTGAATGAGCTGGGGCTGGGTTGAACCCAGCTTTTTATACACGTTTCGGACCTCAAGGTGCAGGGGCTTTTCAGACCCCTAGGAACAAATCCACATGCATTCTAGCACTCTCCCCCCTATTTGGCCTGTATTTGATCACTTTGGAGTTAAGATTCCCTTGTTTTAGTGCCTGTTGTAGTGCGTAATCGGCCCAACAGTGAACCGGACTATCGGAAACTCTCACTTGCACATTTGAGGCCACACAAATCCTACATTGGGACAGTTTATATTTATGCGTCTCGTTCAGTACCTTCAGATGTCTTGAACCTCATTTTCAAAGCCGGGTTCGCCTGGTTCAGGCATCGGTTTAGCCCCAGTAGTTAGAATTTGCAACAGAAAAATGCTTGAGCTCGATCTTGGCAATCTAACTGCTTTTTTTAGCTTATTTGAAGGATAGAGGGAGTCGTTTCCCATAGTGGTACCTCAAGAAGCCCGTTCTTAAATTTTTAGCCCTCTCGGGTAATGATAGGAGCAACCAGTGCATACCGCCTCATGGCGTGTCTAAAGATATCTCGTTTGGAATTTCTACATTCATTATCAACATTACAGTATGGTCTACAAAGTTGAGTCCAATCCCAGCCAGTCTGTAGGCTCAGAACCTCGCAAAACCCTAAACTGGGGTAGTTTATTTTGCACGATTCTCTCCCCTTTTTGTCCAATATACAAGAATGGGTCCATCCCGTTGAGGATGTGTCTCTCATGTCAAGAATCGCATGAAACCCTAAACTGGGGCAGTTTATTTCACGCAATCTCTCCTTTCTTTTTTCCCCCAGTGGGATGATCACGGTTCAAAAGCCGCTAGCAAACCCGTGAAACTTCATTGCAAAACACATGGGTGTGATATGAGCCGATTCAAAACCACCATCCTCGATAAAAATACGATAGTGCATACACATCAGCCACCCTCTTAAAGGCGCTTCTCTGGAGCTATACATGTAAGCCCTAATTAGAGGCATTGTCCTTTATACATATTGGCATCCCTTTCAAAGGTAGTTTACAGAGCTATACATGTAAGTCCTAATCATAGGCATTGTTTTCATACACATTAGCCGCCTTCTTAAAGGTGCATCTCTGGAGCTATACATGTAAGTCCTAATTAGAGGCATTGTCTTTCATACAAAACGACAACCCTTTTAAAGGCAGTTTACAGAGCTATACATGTAAGTCCTAATCAAAGGCATTGTTTTCATACACATCAGCCACCCTCTTAAAGGCGTTTCTCTAAAGTCTTGCATATAAGTCCTAATCAGAGGCATTGTTTTTCACACATCAGTAACCCTTTTAAAGGTGCGTCCTCAGAATTATACATATAAGTCCTAGCAAGAGACATTGTTCCATACGTACATTATGCTACAAAGAGATAATAATATACATCAAAGCCCGCTATGGGGCAATACAATACATACTTGTCAAGGCTTACCAAGAGGCGATACATAATATACATACATAACTGGCCCATCATGGGGCAATGTCTGTAGAATACATGGACAAAAAATACACACCCACGCAGGGGATACATCATGCTACATCAAAAGGCTAACCCTATTGAGAATCATCACGACCTATAAACTGGTTTGTATCGTATCAGCACCATCATTATCATCGCCGCCTACAAAAGGACTGGTAGAAGGACCCGCACTACCTGAAGTGCAGAGAGTGTACCCTGGACCTTGGGAAGACCTTGGAGCTCAAGCAAAAGAACCCCAACCACCCAATGGGCCTAGAGGAATTGGCATAAACATAAGCTCAAATGAAGGAATGATGGGCCTTTGGCTTGGAATTTACGGGGCAGCCAGAACAGGAAGACGAGCCACTTGTAACTCTCCCGTCGAAAGTATGGAATAGCCCTGATGCAGGGCTAACTCGGTCTGAAACTAACTCCGCTTTCTATCCATCATGGTAGCTCGCATCTCCCTGTCTCTTTGCCAAATCTCCCTCTCCCAAGCCAACGCCCGAGCAGCCTCCTCTTGCATGTGTGCCTCTCTAGTAGGAAGTAGGGCCTCCAACTTCGTCACCTTGGCCTCTGAAACCTTTGTGCGTGCTTTCCACTTTGCCTCGGTAGCCACCTGAGAGCAAACAATGCCTCCTAGTACCCTACCTCCACTCATATGGACACCTCCAATGATAGGCCCTGTAGAAGACTCCACAAACCAGGTAGAATAATCTTTGCTGGTGTCCATCAAAGGCGTTCGTTGCGTAAGTTGGGTCACCTAGGACCATGGCCTTGAATGACAAGCCGTGAAAAGGTGGATCTTTAGGCACTCTATAGACCGACATGACCTGGTGGTAGTTCCTCTCTGCCAGAAAGAACTCCCAGTTCGTTAGGGCCCAAAACCAATGTCGAATCCGCGATTGGCCCATAGTGATAGTGAGCTTTGGCCTTCCCAGTAGCGTGCCATCATAAGGGTATATTATGATCTTATCTTGGGTGATGCAATCTAAAGCTGCAAAGATAGTGATTGGCTGTACCACGACAACCCTGGTGATCCTGCAATGAGCCCATGCATATGCTTGAGGGTATGCTGTCAAGGACAAGCTTGTATAATGTGGCCACAAGGCTAGGATGTACTTATACGCCCACCATGTCAATATCTGCCAACATCCTTCCAAACTCTTGAAGTCTCGCTGGGAGGCTCATCTCAAGAAAGAGATGAAGAAGCCATAGGTAATAGACCCCCAATCATATGTCCTAATGCAGGAGACTACTCCCATGGCCCAAAGCAGTTGGTAAGTCAACACAGACTGGTTGTTGCCCAAGAAGCAACTACCGAGGAACCACAGGAAAAACAGACGAAGGAGAAAGTCGATAGGTGCTGCACCCCAATGAATGCTACTCTACAGACACTCAGTGCAGATCTGTGGCAACGCAGTGGGCCCAAAATATCCCCTTGTCTCTGAAGTCAATGGAAGAGGGATGCGTAAAAGCTCGCTGGCCATCTCGAAGGTCATCACATCCATCGGAATCAGGTGGCCACCAAATTTGATGCCCATAATGGCTATCCAGTCAAGAGGGAGGACTGCATATTCCCCGCAACTCAAGTGAAAGGTACCTATCTCGACATGAAACCGCCGCACCAAAGCATCCCCGATCCTATGCCTTATAGAGAACGATGGAATTTGCAGGAAGTCCTCAAACCCCTACTTTCTCAAAAACTCGGCGTACCACAAGTGGGGCCTTTAAGCAAACAACAGTCGAAGAAAAGTGGACCAGGCGCCCTAACCATAGAGCTTGTCGCCCCCCTGAATTTGAAATCAGAAGCTACTCATTAGCACATGCATATAATTGGAATCTGAATGACTAAGAAGGAAATGCAACATACCTCTCCCTTCTGCACCAGTGTGGAAGGATGATCCTTTAGCCCTTGCTGAAGGTGAGTGTCCTGGATGCCTTTGTCTGTGGTTTGGGTGCGAGCATTGGCCCTAGCCTGATGTGGTGGGAACCTCGATCTCAAACTGCGCCTCCGAGCTTTAAACTCCAGTAGGACCTTGGGCCCAGGAAAGTTATTATCTATGTCTATAAGGATGTCCTTGGCTTACGTCTTTCCTTTGGAGGCCCTTTTCCCTCTAACCGGCTTGCACCATGAAGTAGCACCACTAGAAACAGTACGAGACTCAAACAAGACACTGGCTGTCTTAACTGAACATCGTCTCCTGGACTGCGTCTCTATAGATATACCGCCGACAGGTCTAGTATCGTCCTCCCCACGGTCAAAACGGCTCCGCAGAACTCGAGCCACCTACTCGCCAACTGAAGCAGTCTCGTCATCAGAAGAATCGTCCCCCAGGGACATGGCATACATGGGGGCCTTCCCCCAATCTCCCCTAGAGTTAGCTCTCCTAGACATGATCTACAAAACAACAAGAAATTTAGACCTAAGTGGTAAGCCCATAGTTAAAATGGCAATGTAGATGGACTAATACATTTTCCTAAATGTGTTATGCAGGTTTATGTCAAGCATATGATCTCAAAAAAAGCAAACTATTGCACACATTTCATGGCAGGTGAACCAGCAAAAAGCATCTCTGGACTCGTATTCTACAATGGGTGAACTAGCGGTAAGCGTCTTTGGACTCACATTTCATGGTGGGTGAACTAGCGACAAGTATCTCTAGACTTGTATTTTACAGTGGGTGAACTAGCGGCGAGCGTCTTTAGGCTCACATTTCATGGCAGGTGAACTAGCGGCAAGCATATCTGGAATTGTATTCTACAGTGGGTGAATTGATGACAAGCGCCCTCGAGCTCACATTCTACAGCAGGTGAACCAGTGACAAGTGTCTCTGGACTTGTATATTACTACATCTTAGTCTTTGAATACCCGGTTTAATCCAACAAGTTATTCAACATATATTTATGAAATTCAATTTCATAAATATATACTTTAGTAACTCCTTACTAAAGTGGTTAGGTCTAACACTTTGAATAACCAAACCCATTAAATTTATCTCAAAGAAATATTTTATATTCCCGTTAAGAGATTATGAATTCCAACTTGAGAATATATGTTCCATCAACACTAAATGTAGCTGCCCAACATATTGAGGTTTTGATCATGACTTTAGGTCTCACTCATGATATATCAAAGCTACCTACACTTTATGATTAGGTTCATTATTCTCTCAAGATTAAGAGTTCATGTAAATAAAAGTCGTGAGATTTATTATTCATTTGACAGTCGTTAGGAGAATAATAAACCTCACAGTGACCCGGTTCTAAATGTCTTAACTCTTAAAATATATCAACATACCAACTAGAAGTATCCGCTTCCATGATCAAGACAAATCATCTTAATTGATATGTTATAGTCTTTGCAGATGAAATGTCCAATTTCATTACCGATTACGAACTAAAATTCTGAGTTTACAAAAAACTTGTAATTTATATCTTCTGTGACTAAATCACATAAATCATATGCTATGCATCTCATGGACTATATGATAATGTCCAAATATTCATGTTACAATTATTTTAGATAATAATAAAACAACTTTATTAATCACAACATTAAGTCATACGTAATGTCATACATAGCATTAGGGTTGTCCATGGGTCAGGTTTGTGCCCAACTTGAACTCGACCCGAATGCATCGGGTGGGAAAAAGTTAACCTGCAACCGACCTAATTCGAGTTTTGGGTCTGCCGATTCAAGTCGTATTGGTTTTGGGTCCATATTGGTCGGTTTCGGGTTCATCGGAGTGGAGCAAAATCTGGCCGAATTTTGGCTGAAATATTGCCGGATCTTGTCAAATTTGGTCGGATCTAACAAGATTTGGCCGATATTTCCCTATATCTATAAATATTGAGTCGAGATCTTGATGGATTTGGCCGAAATCTGCCTATTTAACGGATTTAAAGGTTTGGACTTATCGGTTTTTGGCCGAGTTTGTGATTTCTAATGAGGGAAGAACAGCTCATCGGGTGGGTCGGGTTCGTCGGTTTCTCAGACAGCCAACCTGCAACTTGAACCTATGGTCTCAAGTGCTTACATCGGCGAACCGCGTTCGACCATGAACAAGCTTTGATCGGGCGGTTTCGGGTGAAGATGATTGGGTTTTGGGCAGTTTGGTCAGGCCGGGCGGGTCATGGACAGCCCTACATAGTATCATACAATAGGATTTAATGGCACACATCCGAACACTCCCTCACCAAGCGGCTCTCCCTTGAGAACCGGACGTTGTCCCTTGCCAGCTATGCAGTCTCCTTTGCCATTTTCATGATCGCACTCGCCATTGTTGCCTTCTAGCAGCTCACCCTCAGGATCACCATCACCTTATGCCCATTAAATAATGAGTAAGTCTTTGAATTTGTAGTTAATCATGTTTAATTATGATTGGATTGATAGAATTTGTGAATATTTGTGAATCGGTGTAATTATGAATTTGTGCTCATTTATCAATGAGTATGTGTAATAATGAATTTGTGAATATTTTTTTTGATTGATAGAATTTCTAACTCCCAAACTTCTGAACCAATTGGGAGTCCGAAATCCCTAATGGTGGACTTAGTGGGAGAGGACTTAAAGGTAGAGAAACAAGAAGGGACAGAGAAAGAGGGAGAGCAAGAGGGTACAAATGAGGATGTGGATACAAGTAGAAAAAGAAAGACTACCTTAAATGTTTGAGAGCATTTTACAAGGAAGAAAGTTGACGGGAAAATTGAATGTTAAAAACTTTATGTTTAGAATGTTTATTGAGTTATGTTAAATTGAATGTTTATTGAATCATGTTATAATTATTCCTATTATTTTTCTATGTCTGTTTATGTTCCTTCTCCACACATGAACGATGTCCTTACTAAAGTCCTTATTGATTGTTTTTTTAGAGTGGAACATTGATAGGAAGTTTTTCGCAATAACTGTTGATAACTATAGTACTAATTAGGGGTGTGCACAACTAGATCATGGCCGACCCAACCGACCGGCGCTGACAATACTGCATCGCTACTTAAGCCGACTGATGGAGCCGAGTCTGGTGAACGGAGGGGAACCCCAGTTCCGATGCCGGTGCGGTACAAAAGTTAAAAAGCAAATTTGAAACCGATTCTTGCACCGAACTGACTGATAAATTTGATATGTATATATATATATATATACATATCTTATGAAATAACGTTGTTTACCATAGTTTTTCTTTTTATTTCTTAAACAAAACGGCGTTGTTTTGTGCACAACCCTAACCCTAACTCCCTAGGTATAAATTCATTATTTTTTCAGACCTTCCTCCTTAACTCTCTTAGTCTCTCTTTCACCTCCTGGCTTTGCTGGGTGCTGGCTTTCCTTGAGTCGTTGTTTGACATGTCTCTCTCTCACTGCCTCACTAGTCACTGCCTCACCGCCTCACTGCCGCTAGCCACTTTGTTGGTAACTGCATGTTTCCACTCTTCATCTCTCACCTTGCTGTTTTAAAGATTCTCTCTCTCACTTTGAGTCCAACCGTCCAAGTCCATCTGTGAACTATGATCTGTCTAATGTTTTTTGTTTTTGGCATTTTTCAACAATTTGATTTTTGGCATTTGTGAACTATACCTTTTACTCTTGCTTTCATTTATTTATTTATTTTATTTAGTTAATAAATTAAATCTGGGGTTTTCTCATTGTATTGGCTTTCTCATTGTTGGACCAATTTCCTAATTGAGTAATGAGTAATTGAGTATAATTTGTATAAGTATGAGTTGGAATATGTTTTTGTGTATGGCAGCTTGGTTGTGAAAAAATATTTGTGATGTTGTTTTTAGTTTTAGTTTTGTGTTTGTGTTGTCTAAAAAAATGTTCCAAACCCAACCAAACCGATTAAACCGACCGCAAAAACTGTACTGCTATGTGTCGAAAAATCGACCCTAAGCAATATGCATTGGTTCTAATTATGAGAAAACCGATCTCTATTAGTTTGGTGATAAATTTAGAAAAAAACCAAGCCGACCGAACCGCACACACCCCTAGTAATGATGCCATGATAAGACTTCTCTTGAACAAGCTTGATACTAGTTCTCTTATGTTGGGTGGGTCTATGTTGCATATGAGGTGTGTTGAACATATTTTGAATTTGATTGTTCAAGATGAGTTGTCTCTTATTAGTGATGGTATTAAAGGGATTCGTGATAGTGTGATTATTGGACTAGATCACCAAAAAGAAGGCAAATATTTGATTAAAATTCATGTCAATTGCGTGTTCAATGCACTAAAGAGTTGGTCTTAGATTGTAAGACACGTTGGAATTCAACTTACTTAATGATTTCTACTGCATTGATTTATAAAGATGTTTTCTCTTGTTTGGCTAAATGTGAAGTATCTTATACTGGTTTGCCACATGACTATGATTGGGAGGTAGCCAAAGATATTTGTGGGATGTTAGAGTTGTTTTATAGTGTGACTGAGTTTTTTCCTAGTTGTAAGTACCCCACAACTAATATGTATTTTACTTTGGTGTGTGAGTTGAAAATGGCATTGAATAAATGGAGTTTGTCTTCAAATGAGATAATAAGTAGGATGGCATAAACCATGCTTGCTAAATTTAATGCTTATTGGGCTAATGTTAATGTTGTTATGGTTGTTGCTGCTATCTTGGATCCAAAATATAAGATGAAGTTGTTGGAGTTTTATTATCCTAACATTTATGGTGATAATTCTGATTTGGATATTGAAAAAAATTAAGAATCTTTGTTACGATTTGCTTGATGAGTATGGAGATGTAGATGAGTCCCCTGTAGATAATGAAGGAAGTTCTCATATGCCTGTAAGTACTTCAAATTATGTGGCACAAATGAAATGTAGGTTGAGTGGGGCAATGTCATCTTTTGATTTGTTTGTGAACAATAGCTCAAGTAGTTCAAAGAAACATGGGAGTGCTAGAATGGAATTTGATCATTTCATTGATGAGGGAGTGTTGATAGGTGTGAAGACTTTGATATTTTAGCATTGTGGAAAAGTAATAGCCTCAAATATCCTACTTTACAAAGGATTGCAAGAGATATTTTAGCCATTCATATCACAACTGTTGCTTCAGAATCTGCATTTAGCACTAATGGGAGACTGTTAAGTCCACACCATAGTAGGCTTCATCCCAAGACTATAGAGGAAATGATGTGTGCTAAGAATTGGTTATGAGTGATATCAAAGTTAGCAATTGACTAATCTGTTTTTAGAAAATGAAATCAAAATTGTATTTTTATATTTGCTAGTTATAATTTGATGAAGGTTATTCTATTTTTTAATTCATTGTTGTTGTAGGTTCTTCAACTATATCTGGATATTGCACACTTCAATCAATTCTTGATGATGGGGAGCCTAATGAAGAGGATGAGAGTTGTGTCATGGCTATGGAGGATTAGACTTTTTGTATTAATTTAGTAGCTTTTTTAATTCCTTAGGCTTGTTGGATTAATTTGTTGGTTTGTAATTATTCTAAACTTGTGGGATTTTTTGTTGTAGCTTTTTAATTTCTTGGACTTGTTGGATTTATTTTATTTTTATGTTTAGCAGGTGATTTTAGATATGATTTATTGATTTATGATTAAAGGGTTTTCTTAGCTAGGTGATTTATTGATTTATAATCTTAGCTAGGTGATTTATTGATTTATAACTATGATTTATTGATGTATAGATTTATAATTAACAGGTGATTTATTGATTTATAGATTTATAATTAATAGGTGATTTATTGATTTATGATATTAGCTATGATTTATTGATTTATAGATTTATAATTAACAAGTGATTAATTGATTTATGATTAATAGCCTATGATTTGGCATTTGGGCCATGTTATATAGGCTTGAATATGCACGTCATAGGGCTTGAATCTAGGAAAAATTGAATTTGGGCTTTAATTCTTTTTTTTTTTGGGCCACAGATTGGGCCCAAATTTGGTTGGTTTAAATGGGGCTTGTGAGGCGGGTCTGGGAATAAAAAAACCCAGCCCGAACCCAGCCCGTTGCCATTCCTAGTAACATACTAGTTTGAATAATTGGTGGATTATGATAACCTTCAAGTACAATATAGATGCTTTGAATATCAAGTGAAAATTTTATATCAAGAAAGTAAAAAAATAAGAATGAAAAGAAAGAGGAAAGATTTTGTTTAAAGTTTAGTTGGTTCTTGTTAATATCAAGCTTAAGCTTGATATTAGCATGTCGGTCATAATTACAAATCCGAGTTTTTGGTTTGGGTCATAACAGTAATAGTTTTCAATTTTCAAGGACCAACTTAGGTGCTCTAAAAAAGTAGTGACCAAAATAGAAATTGACCCAAAATATAAAGACCAAAAATGTATTTTCCTCTAGTTTTTTTCCTCTTAATGATGATTATATGCCTCACATAAACAGTACAGCATGCCGTTCATCCGACAATGCCAATTTTGGACCATGATTATCTACCAACAATATCAGAAGCAACAACTATGCCTCACATTCTTCTAGTTTTATTGAATCTGGGGTTACTCCTGTGGTTGACCATGTGCAGCCCTATTATGGAGAGGACACTATGTTTCAAATACTTTGTCCCATTGACAAGGTGGACAGTGTTGTTGGAGAGGCTAATGGAATCTTAGAATTGCTTCGAAATGAAATTGGGGTCGATGTTAAGGTGACTGATCTTGTTGTTGGTTTAGATGAGCAGATAATAATCATTTCTTTAGAGGAGGGTCCTAATGATGAGATGTTTCTAGCCCAGGAAGCTTTGTTGCATATCCAAACCCGCATTGTTGATCTTGTTCTAGAGAAAGACAACATTATAACCACTAGGTTACTTGTCCTGTCTAGTGATATTGGATGTTTGGAAGGAAGAGATGGATCATTGTTGGAGATGAAGAGGTTGATTGGTGCAAATAGGATTTTTTATTTTTTATTTATTTTTATTATAAAATAACTATAAAACCCAAACTATATTATTAGTTAGGTAACATTTCAAACATATTTGGTTTCTAACAATTCGAGTTCAGAGGGCTCGATTTTCGGGTTATAAATTGAGTATATTGTACTCGAGTTTCCTATTTTGCCTGCAGCTGAGTTGGACAAAGTGTCCATGTAGGCCCAGAAATTGAGTTAACTAGACTCAGTTTTTGTACATAGAAATCGGGTCTATTGGACTCGGTTTTTGTTCATGGAATTGAGCCCAAAGGACTCATTTTTTGTTAATAAAAATCAAGCCCAAAGGACTCTTTTTTTGTTCATGGAACTCGATTTTTGGGCACCTTACCCAATTCAAAACACTCACTCGTATGCTCATTAAAATCACTCAAACCCACACAAGGATACACGCAATCATACGCTTATTAAACTCACTCAAAATCCACACACCTCACAGTCTATAACACAT
This sequence comes from Quercus suber, assembly GCF_002906115.3. Taxonomy (NCBI): domain Eukaryota; kingdom Viridiplantae; phylum Streptophyta; class Magnoliopsida; order Fagales; family Fagaceae; genus Quercus; species Quercus suber. Next base: position 722,489 of record NW_027069717.1, read on the forward strand.
AGATACACTCATTCAAACCCACACACAGATACACTCACTCAAACCCATACACTGGTCCTCTCACTCTCACTCTCACCTCGCGCCGCACCACTCCAAGTCTCAAACCCACACCGGTCCTCACACTCAAACCCACACTAGTCCTCAGTCTCTCGCTCTTCAAACCCAAATACACTCAAACCCAGACACCAGTCTGGTCTCTCACTCTTCAAACTTCGTGCCACTCCGATTCCTCTCACTCTCACTCTTCAAACCTCGAGCCAACTACTCAACCTCGTCACTCTTCAAACCCTCACTGTCACTCAAACCTCACCGCGCCACTACTCAACCTCGTCACTCTTCAAACCCTCATTCTCACTCAAACCTCGCGCTGCGCCATTGCTCTCATCACTCTTAACCTCGCACCATTGCTCAACCTCAATTTAAAGGTAGGTACCCCTTCTCAATTTGCTTGCTTTGATTAGATCTAAATAATTTTTTTATTTATTAATGCCCCAGATGTATTTCTCTTTTCTGGGTTTCTTTAGATATGTGTTCTTGTGCAACAAGCTTTTTTTTTGGCTTGAAATTTTGTAGTGTTAATTACATTTCATTGGAAATGGAAAAAACCCAGATTTTCTTAAAAAATAACTATAAAACCCAAACTATATTATTAGTAAGGCAAGGTATGAAACTATTTTCGTTTCTAACAATTCGAGTCCAGAGGACTCGATTTTGCCCTTTGAAGATGCACTTGGAAATCGAATCTTTCACAGTGTACTCACCCAATGAAAGTCCCCAGTGATTGTAGATAGGCATTCATAACAATTTGATTGTGATGAGCCTATAGTGGAGGTGTGAATGTGATGAGGAGTATCAGTATCATGCTACAATGGAAGTTGGTGGGCATTTATATATCAATATACTCTCTTTCTCTGAAAGCTATACCTTTTAAATGGCTAATCTTGTATATTGTGACCAAGAAATGGAATGGGGTTCCAAATAGAATAATTATAATTACCTTTTAAGTAATGCACTTTATTGGGTTATTGTTCAGTAACAATTGATATGGGCAATATTTTAGGGTTCTACACACTATTTTTGTAAGAAAAGTATGATTATGAAATACTACCAAATAATGAAAGTTAACTTGGCTTGTCAATGGAGAAATATACTAATTAGTTTTTAAAAGTTTCAACCATTAAAGGGTTTCCAAATTGATGTACTAAATCTGAAATCTTCATCTTAAATAATATTTTTGTAATCAATACATTTTTTGTTTATTGGTCATGAATGATTTTCTATTGGCATGCATTGTATTTGATAGATTTAGGGTTTCTATATGTTTGCATATGGTGATAGTCTTCCTATTATTGTTGTTGTTATGATCATCTATATTAAAATCATAGTTGAAATTTCCTGGACAAATTGTTATAAAAACCAAAAAACTGTAATGTTCTGATAATAAGCTCTGCCCCATTTCAAATCTTTCACAGCTTCCTCTGTTCCTCTAAATGTAAATGGTCCTCACCAAGAAAAAGTGGTACTTGCAGCTTTTTTTTTCTTCTTTATTCAGTACTTTCAGCTATTCTCAAAACATAATTTATTTTTTCCAGCACTAAAGTAGGTGTCTTATTTTCTTCTAGCCCAAATGACACCTCTTTCCCTTTTGAGATCATGAAGGAGGTTAAGGTTGTGGGTTTAAGAGTAAAACCCACTGAATTTGTGTAACTTATCAATTATCAATAAAATTAAAAGTTGCCATCTTTTTTTATTTTATTAATACATTATGCTTAGTTTGAATGGTATGCTTGTACTATGGTTCATCATTTGCACACGAAGGAGTATGTACAAAGTTATGTACAGCCAATAGGCTGTTATTTTTATTTTTTTATTTTTATGGTGGTCATACTCTGATTTCAAGGACCACTCCATCTTGATTCAAGTATATACTCATATGAAAAAGCAGCTTATTTAATGACAATGTTACCACAAACTACTATTATTTATGACACCCCAACAACATGTGGGGTGTCAAGAATATTGTAAAGAAAATGAAAAAGGATTTTGAATGCTTCTGCAAGCTTAATAAGCAACGTTCTTGATTTGCTAGAGCATTGCTCTAACTCCTCAGAACACATTTGAATGAAAATGGAGAAATGTAGACGGCTTAATTAATCATACTGAGTTTTTGGCAGCATATTGAGTTTTTTATATCTATCTTTATTCCCTATGGTTGATTGTCATACTTATCATTTGTGCAAGAAATTAGGCTATACATTGAGATCCTTGCCAATTTATTTTCAACATGTGCTTATATTACTCGACTCCCTAAACTTTGTGCAGTATGGCTGCTGTTCCTGCTCAGATCCGTGATGAGTTCGGTCCTGGTCCCAATGAGGATTTGGTGTTAAGGTTTCTAAAAGAACATTGATCGTGTGCTGTTTGGGAAGGCAAGGTAAAATTAAAACCGACCACCTGCTGAATATTCTTTTCTTATCCTTTTACATTATGTTGATTTTTTTTTTCTTCCCATTTCTAAAATTCTAAGTTTGTCAATTAGAATGCATAGTCATGCCCATTAGTTGGGTTAAGTTAGATTGGTTGATTGTTGCACACCCTTACATAAAGGTTACACTTAGATAATTAAAGAGAGGTTTGGTTGTTTCAGTCTTATAGCATTGGACTAAGATAACCAAATTGAATTGTGAGAGCCAGAGAGAATCAAATTTTGATGTATGTATTCGTTGTAAACATGGTGGGTAATGAGTTTTATTGGTATTATGGCAATGTTTACACTAGCATGCATGGCATAAGTAGCAGGATAAATGGCTAAAAACAAATGTATCAAGTGTATTGCATTCTTTTATTTTTCTCCCGTTGTTGCTTTTTTTCTTTTTTTGGATGATATTTTAATTTCCCTTGATAACCGCTTTATTTTTTTTTTTTTTTGGGATCAATAGCTACAATCATATATACAAAGGTTATGGCATATTGCATCTCATCACCATGGTTCTATCATGTGCAAGATCTGGGAGCATTGACATGTCGCAGTCGTAATGACAAGTTCCGAAAACGACGCTGGATAGTGGTGGATGATCGCGTCCTTGACATTGTCAAGAGGGTTGGATTAGAGGGGCTATATAGGACCTTGCTTTCAAGGCCAATGATTTTAAAGTGGCGTCCTGAAAATGCGTGTTGAAGTTGCTAGTTGCATGTCAAAGGCAATATTTGTGAACTACTTGTAGTCGTCCATCATCATCTCTAGGCCAGTTTGCAATTGTGTTTTGAATACCCTTATGTCAGTCAAAAATTACGCAGATGTCCTTATCTGCTATCATATCCCCCAGTGAATTCTTGAGGCGTTCTAAAAACCACCCCTAACTAGGCCCTAACTCTTTGTCCACAACGACAAAGGCGAGAGGCAAACCCTTGTTGTTGGCATCGGTGGTCATTGAAATCAACAACACCCCTTGATATTTACCATACAAATGGGTCCCATCAATACTGATCACTGGCTTACAATGTCTGAATCCTTCAATGCATGGAGCGAAAACCCTAAATACATAGCGCAATATTGTATCACTGAACTCGTCCCTGGTATGGTGTGACACCAGAACCGGGTACCAAGTTCTTGATCCCAGTATGTGAACAATAACTTTCTCAACTTTTGGTAAGACTCTTCCCAATCCCTGAATATCTTTGCAATAGCTCGTTGTTTCGCATCCCATATCTTATAGTAAGAAAGCTTATGCCCATAATACTTCCCTTTAATGAAATCTTTGAGGTGATAAATTGTTGCCGCGTGTTTTTCTTGCAATAATGGAACAAATTCTGCTGCAAGAAAATTACAATCCATCATTCTACCATCAAGGGTCGTGGCAAGGGGTATACAACTGTGAGGACCCTTATAAGATATGACCATCCATAGTTCATGTTCAGGCTTTGCGATTGCCTCAACGTACCACATGCATGATTCATCGCTGCATTTCATAGATAGTCTACTTTTGGTCGACCTACTAGTCATGTGTTTCTGTTATGCTTTGCAACGTAAATTGTTAATACACGTTTCACTGCCTCTTTATTCACAAAAATCAACCCTTTCGCAAAATTCATGTCCGCATTCCAAGAAGAACCAAATGCTTAATGAACAACTTTAGGATCAACCATATTTTCCCAAGTATTTCATAAAATGATGAGGCAGGAGGTTCATAAGTGGAGGTCGTATTTGTAACATGCTGAACTCTAACATTAGCGTCTGCATCATCTTCATCACATTCAGCCATATCATCAACATGAGGAATGAGAGTAATTTTGTGGTCATTAACACCCCTGTCAAAGTCGCCATTGTCAATCCTCTCTTTGTACTAATTTCTATCGTCAAGATCTTCCCCAAAATAGTCTTCGTCTTCATCTTCAACTACTGGAACTGTAGAGGATTCACCTCGATGTGTACAAAATTGATCTTCATATCTATTTCTAGGTTCACTCTCAATTGTTGTTGGTGTCTCTTGAAAAGGGGGTGTATAGCCTCCCAATGTGGTGCATCGATCATCTAGGATAGCTTCATTGGATTGAGCTAATTCTGGTATTGTTATATCAAAAGCATGATTCTGAAGTCTATAGGCCAGTTGATAATGAAGTGTGGCAGCAAATGTGTCTCGCACTTGGTCATCATGTCCAATAAGGGGATTTGGCGTTTCCCAATGATCTTCATGTGGCCATTGTTGTCTGCAAACATCTAGATCAGTTGGTATTATTTCAGGGAAGATTCCTTTATTAAGAGATTCTGCCATTGTAAGAGCATGAAAACAGGATAACCAATGAACATTCGTATGTACATGGAGGGTGCCATTTGAATTGGTGACCCAATGCATCTCTGCAGGGTGGAAAATTCCGTCTGCTCGAATACCATTTTTGGAATTGAGGTTGGCTACTAAACACGTTGAAGTGACTTTATGACGAAATCGTGGGTGTTCTTTTTTTGGATAGTTTATCCATTCAACAGCATGGGCATCATTTTTCAAAATCTCAAATCAGAATTTGTGAAAATATTTATTTCCGTGAGGGAAAATATATCTGTAAAACTTTGGTTTAAAATGAAAACATAGGTAATACTCATTGAGTAAATACCACATATAGAGGTAATGTGCAACATTCCAGTTGGTTATCCAAAAGGCAAAAAGGGTTTTTCATGGTTGATCTATGTTAGGGAAAATAGCTAGGAAGTGACACGGTGTTTTTTAAGGTATTCATGAAGGGTAATACTCACTAAGTAAATACCACATGTAAAGGTAATGTGCAACATTCTAGTTGGTTATCCAAAAGGCAAAAGGGGTTGCAACTCTTCCATAATTTTTTCTTTTAGCTTATTCAGGGTCTTTAGCTTACGGCGTATCATCATATAACAGCACTGGATACCCAGACCTTGAAATGAGAATTCGTCATAAGAGTTGGCATTGCTAAGGGGTCCACCTTAGTATATATTTATATAGATCATTGTCAACCTATAGATCATCAAGTGCAATTGTGTTAGTGACAAATTTATAACGCTCAATCAACATCAATCACAAAACTTTGCGTATGAAATGCCAACAATACTAACCTCAACCAAATTTGCATATACTCACCTTTAGTAATCTTACAAAAATAGTCATTACCAATTTCATATTCTCTAAAAATTCCAAATCATTCTAGGGGAATGACTTTCAAAACTCATTCAAATAAGTTATGATGAACAAAAATATTATATACCAAACAGTTATCCATTGAAATCTTTGTTACAAATCTTAAACAAATATATCTTGAAATAATTTATGGTAAAAAGACTACAAACTCATAAATGGTAAAAAGACTACTATCTTAGGTATCAAACTCATAATCCATTTCATATCCATGATAAAGACCTAAAAATATTAAATATTCCTAACAATTGATCACAATATTTAGTACTAAATATTCCCAATAATTAATCACAATATTAATTTTTTTAAAAAACTTAGCATATTATCACAATATTTACACTAACAAACAAAACAAATATTCCCATATGTTGTAATAACATAATTAATCACAATATTTGGTACTAAATATTCCCAATAATCACAATATTAATTTTTTTTTAAACTTAGCAAATAATTTAATCACAATATTTACACTAACCAAAAAAAAAAAAAAAAAAATCCCAATATGTTGTAATTTAATCACAATATTTAGTACTAAATATTCCCAATAATTAATCATAATATTACTAGTCATTATAGATATTTTTTCTTAAGTAGATTTATGATCTTATATAAATGTGTAAATATAAATGTGTCAAAAAAAAAAACTAGCAAATAATCACAATATACTAGCAAATAAATTAATCACAATATTTACACTAACAAATAACAAAAACAAAACTTTTCCTAATATGTTCTAAATTTTTCTTTAAAAAAAAAAAACTAGCAAATAATCACAATATTGTAAACACATTACCTGAGATGAGTGTTGTGTGTGAGACAGTTTAGGAAAGTTGTTTCTAAAGAGAATATAGAGCTGAAGGGGTGAGAATATAGAGCTAGTTGAAGGTGTGAGAATATAGAGATGAAGGTGTGAGGATGGGTAAGGAGGGGAAACAGGTCCCAGCTAGGACCTATGGCAACACATGGAGGTCTGGGGACCATTTATGAAAATCGAGTTCTTTGGACTCGATTTCCAGCTCAGTACCCACGTGATCAAAAATTGTTGATGAGACTAATAAATCGAGTTCAGGGGAGTCGATTTCTATGTATAAAAACCGAGTTTAGTGGACTTGATTTTTATGTACAAAAATCGAGTTCAGAGGACTCAATTCTTATGTACAAAAACCGAGTTCAAAGGACTCGATTTCAATGTATAAAAACCGAGTCCTCTGAACTCGATTTCTGGGCCTACGTGGACCTTTGTCCACCTCAGCTGCGAGCAAAATAGGAAACTAACAACTCGAAAATCGAGTCCACTGGACTCGAATTGTTAGAAACCAAATTAGTTTGAAACGTTGCCTAACTAATAATATCGTTTGGGTTTTATGGTTATTTTTAAAAAAATCCCGTGCAAATATACAAATACTACCAAGAGAAGAACTTCCTCTGTGTATCAGGAGCCGAGGAACTTGTACAGGTTTGTCATTATATTTGTAACTACTTATTTGCTTAGCCGTCTGGATTGGTTAGATGCCTGGGGTTTCACATAATGATGTAAGTTGAACAATAGACTTTATAACGATAATAAGTTCTAGGTTAAAGCACACTAATGGTGCAGATGGTGGCTCCCTCGTAACTGGGTTTGGATATCTTTTTCGGTTATTATTATGGACTGTTAGATATGAACAATCCAGGGGACAGCAAAATTAATTTCATCTAGTTATGCTATTAATGGTAGATGTCTTGTTTTCTGATTTTGCTTTTTTCCCTTGTGTATGTGATGTGTATTTGCATCTTTACATTTTTTTTTTTTTTGGGCCACAGATTGGGCCCAAATTTGGTTGGTCTAAATGGGGCCCGCGAGGCGGGTCTGGGAATAAAAAAGCTCTGCCCAAACCTGGCCCGTTGCCATTCCTAGTAACATACTAGTTTGAATAATTGGTGGATTATGATAACCTTCAAGTACAATATAGATGCTCTGAATATCAAGTGAAAATTTTATATCAAGAAAGTAAAAAAATAAGAATGAAAAGAAAGAGGAAAGATTTTGTTTAAAGTTTAGTTGGTTCTTGTTAATATCAAGCTTAAGCTTGATATTAGCATGTCGGTCATAATTACAAATCCGAGTTTTTGGTTTGGGTCATAACAGTAATAGTTTTCAATTTTCAAGGACCAACTTAGGTGCTCTAAAAAAGTAGTGACCAAAATAGAAATTGACCCAAAATATATAGACCAAAAATGTATTTTCCTCTAGTTTTTTTCCTCTTGATGATGATTATATGCCTCACATAAACAGTACAGCACACCGTGCATCCGACGATGCCAAATTTGGACCACGATTATCTGCCAACAATATCAGAAGCAACAACTATGCCTCACATTCATCTAGTTTTATTGAATCCGGGGTTGCTCACATGGTTGACCATGTACAGCCCTATTATGGAGAGGACATTATGTTTCGAATACTTTGCCCCATTGACAAGGTGGACAGTGTTGTTGGAGAGGCTAATGGAATCTTAGAATTGCTTCGAAATGAAATTGGGGTCGATGTTAAGGTGATTGATCTTGTTGTTGGTTTAGATGAGCAGATAATAATCATTTCTTCAGAGGAGGGTCCTAATGATGAGATGTTTCCAGCCCAGGAAGCTTTGTTGCATATCCAAACCTGCATTGTTGATCTTGTTCTAGAGAAAGACAACATTATAACCACTAGGTTACTTGTCCCGTCTAGTGATATTGGATGCTTGGAAGGAAGAGATGGATCATTGTTGGAGATGAAGAGGTTGATTGGTGCAAATAGGATTTTTTTTATTATAAAATAACTATAAAATCCAAACTATATTATTAGTTAGGCAACATTTCAAACATATTTGGTTTTTAACAATTTGAGTTCAGAGGGCTCGATTTTCGGGTTATAAATTGAGTATATTGTACTCGAGTTTCCTATTTTACCAGCAGCTGGGTTGGACAAAGTGTCCACGTAGGCCCAGAAATTGAGTTCACTAGACTCGATTTTTGTACATAGAAATCGAGTCTATTGGACTCAGTTTTTGTTTATGGAACTGAGCCCAAAGGACTCATTTTTTGTTAATAAAAATCAAGTCCAAAGAACTCTTTTTTTGTTCATGGAACTCGATTTTTGGGCACCTTACCCAATTTAAAACACTCACTCATATGCTCATTAAACTCACTCAAACCCACACACAGATACACACAATCATATGCTTATTAAACTCACTAAAAACCCACACACCTCACAGTCTATAACACATAGATACACTCATTCAAACCCACACACAGATACACTCACTCAAACCCATACACTAGTCCTCTCACTCTCACTCTCACCTTGCGCCGCACCACTCCAAATCTCAAACCCACACTATCCCTCACACTCAAACCCACACTGGTCCTCAGTCTCTCCTCTTCGAACCCAAATACACTCAAACCCAGACATCGGTCTGGTCTTTCACTCTTCAAACCCACTCTCACTGTTCAAACTTCGCGCCACTCCGATTCCTCTCACTCTCACTCTTCAAACCTTGAGCCAACTACTCAACCTCGTCACTCTTCAAGCCCTCACTATCTCTCAAACCTCACTGCGCCACTTCTCAACCTCGTCACTCTTCAAACCCTCACTCTCACTCAAACCTCGCGCCGCGCCATTGCTCTCATCACTCTTAACCTCGCACCATTGCTCAACCTCAATTTGAAGGTAGGTACCCCTTCTCAATTTGTTTGCTTTGATTAGATCTAAATAATTTTTTTTATTTATTAATGCTCCAGTTGTATTTCTCTTTTCTGGGTTTCTTTAGATATGTGTTCTTGTGCTACAAGCTTTTTCTTTTGGCTTGAAATTTTGTAGTGTTAATTACATTGCATTGGAAATGGAAAAAACCCAGATTTTCTTAAAAAATAACTATAAAACCCAAACTATATTATTAGTAAGGCAAGGTATGAAACTATTTTCATTTCTAACAATTCGAGTCCAGAGGACTCGATTTTGCCCTTTGAAGATGCACTTGGAAATTGAGTGTTTCACAGTGTACTCACCCAATGAAAGTCCCTAGTGATTGTAGATAGGCATTCATAACAATTTGATTGTGATGAGCCTATAGTGGAGGTGTGAATGTGATGAGGAGTATCAGTATCATGCTACAATGGAAGTTGGTGGGCATTCATATATCAATATACTCTCTCTCTGAAAGCTATACCTTTTAAATGGCTAATCTTGTATATTATGACCAAGAAATGGAATGGGATTTCAAATAGAATAATAGTAATTACCTTTTAAGTAATGCACTTTATTGGGTTATTGTTCAGTAACAATTGATATGGGCAATATTTTAGGGTTCTACACACTATTTTTGTAAGAAAAGTATGATTATGAAATACTACCAAATAATGAAAATTAACTTGGCTTGTCAATGGAGAAATATACTAATTAGTTTTTAAAAGTTTCAACCATTAAAGGGTTTCCAAATTGATGTACTAAATCTGAAATCTTCATCTTAAATAATATTTTTGTAATCAATACATTTTTTGTTTATTGGTCATGGTTGATTTTCTATTGGCATGCATTGTATTTGATAGATTTAGGGTTTCTATATGTTTGCATATGGTGATAGTCTTCCTATTATTGTTGTTGTTAAGATCATTTATATTAAAATCATAGTTGAAATTTCCTGTACAAATTGTTATGAAAACCAAAAAACTGTAATGTTCTGATAATAAGCTCTGCCCCATTTCAAATCTTTCATAGCTTCGTCTGTTCCTCTAAATGTAAATGGTCCTTACCAAGAAAAAGTGGTACTTGCAGCATTTTTTTTTCTTTATTTAGTACTTTCAGCTATTCTCAAAACGTAATTTATTTTTTCCAGCACTAAAGTAGGTGTCATATTTTCTTCTAGCCCAAATGACACCTGTTCCCCTTGTGAGATCATGAAGGAGGTTAAGGTTGTGGGTTTAAGAGTAAAACCCACTGAATTTGTGTAACTTATCAGTTATCAATAAAATTAAAAGTTGCCATCTTTTTTATTTTATTAATACATTATGCTCAGTTTGAATGGTATGCTTGTATTATGGTTCATCATTTGCACATGAAGGAGTATGTACAAAGTTATGTACAGCCAATAGGCTGTTATTTTTTTATTTTTATGGTGGTCATACTCTCATTTCAAGGACCACTCCATCTTGATTCAAGTATTTACTCATATGAAAAAGCAGCTTATTTAATGACAATGTTACCACAAACTACTATTTTTATGACACCCCAACAACATGTAGGGTGTCAAGAATATTGTAAAGAAAATGAAAAAGGATTTTGAATGCTCCTGCAAGCTTAATAAGCAACGTTCTTGATTTGTTAGAGCATTGCTCTAACTCAGAACACATTTGAATGAAAATGGAGAAATGCAGAAGGCTTAATCAATCATACTGAGTTTTTGGCAGCATATTGAGTTTTTTATATGTATCTTTATTCCCTATGGTTGATAGTCATACTTATCGTTTGTGCAAGAAATTAGGCTATACATTGAGATCCTTGCCAATTTATCTTCAACATGTGCTTATATTACTCTTGACTCCCTAAACTTTGTGCAGTATGGCTGCTGTTCCTGCTCAAATCCGTGATGAGTTTGGTCTTGGTCCCATTGAGGATTCGGTGTTAAGGTTTCTAAAAGAACATCGATTGTGTGTTGTTTGGGAAGGCAAGGTAAAATTAAAACTGACCACTTGTTGAATATTCTCTTCTTATTCTTTTACATTATGTTGATTTTTTTTTCTTCCCATTTTTAAAATTCTAAGTTTGTCAATGGCATTACTAGCTTTGAATGCATAGTCATGCCCATTAGTTGGGTTAAGTTAGATTGGTTGACTGTTGCACACCCTTACATAAAGGTTACACTTAGATAATTAAAGACTAATCCATTAATAAGATTTAGAGAGGTTTGGCTGTTTCAGTCTTATAGCATTGGACTAAGATAACCAAATTGAATTGTGAGAGCCAGAGAGAATCAAATTTTGATGTATGTATTCGTTGTAAACATGGTGGGTAATGAGTTTTATTGGTATTATGGCAATGTTTACACTAGTATGCATGGCATAAGTAGCAGGATAAACGGCTAAAAACAAATGTATCAAGTGCATTGCATCCTTTTATTTTTCTCCCGTTGTTGCTTTTTTTCTTTTTTTGGATGATATTTTAATTTCCCTTGATAACCGCTTTATTTTTGTTTTTTGGGATCAATAGCTACAATCATATATACAGGTTATGGCATATTGCATCTCATCACCATGGTCCTATCATGTGCAAGATCCGAGAGCACTGACATGTCGCGGACGTAATGACGAGTTCCGATAACGATGCCAGATAGTGGTGGATGATCGCATCCTTGACATTGTCAAGAGAGTTGGATTAGAGGGGCTGTATAGGACCCCGCTTTCAAGGCCAATGACTTTAAAGTGGCGTCCTGAAAATGCGTGTTAAGGTTGCTAGTTGCATGTCGAAGGCAATATTTGTGAACTACTCGTAGTCGTCCATCATCATCTCTAGGCCAGTTTGCAATTGCGTTTTGAATACCCTTAGGTCAGTCAGAAATTACGCAGATGTCCTTATCTGCTATCACATCCCCCAGTGAATTCCTGAGGCATTCTAAAAACCACCCCCAACTAGGCCCTAACTCTTTGTCCACAACGACAAAGGCGAGAGGCAAAACCCTGTTGTTGGCATCGGTGGTCATTGCAATCAACAACACCCCTCGATATTTACCATACAAATGGGTCCCATCAATACTGATCACTGGCTTACAATGTCTGAATCCTTCAATGCATGGAGTGAAAGCCTAAAATACATAGCGCAATATTGTATCACCGAACTCGTCCCTGGTATGGTGTGACACCAAAACCGGGTACCAAGTTCTTGATCCCAGTATGCCAACAATAACTTTCTCAACCTTTGGCAAGACTCTTCCTAATCCCTGAATATCTTTGTAATAGCTCATTGTTTCGCATCCCATATCTTATAGTAAGAAAGCTTATGCCCATAATACTTCCCTTTAATGAAATCTTTGAGGTGATAAATTGTTGCCGTGTGTTTTTCTTGCAATAATGGAACAAATTCTGCTGCAAGAAAATTACAATCCATTATTCTACCATCAAGGGTCGTGGCAAGGGTTATACAACTGTGAGGACTCTTATAAGATGTGACCATCCATAGTCCATGTTCAGGCTTCGCGACTGCCCTAACGTACCACATGCATGATTCATCGCCGCATTTCACAAACAGTCTACTTTTGGTCGACTTACTAGTCATAATGTTTCTGTTATGCTTTGTGGCGTAAATTGTTAATACACGTTTCACCACCTCTTTATTCGCAAAAATCAACCATTTCGCAAAATTCATGTCTGCATTCCAAGAAGAACCAAATGCTTAATGAACAACTTCAGGATCAACCATATTTTCCCAAGTATTTTCATAAAATGATGAGGCAGGAGGTTCATAAATGGAGGTTGTATTTGTAACATGCTAAACTCTAACATTAGCATCTGCATCATCTTCATCACATTCAGCCATATCATCAACATGAGGAATGGGAGTAATTTTGTGGTCATTAACATCCCTGTCAAAGTCACCATTGTCAATCCTCTCTTTGTACGCATCTCTATCGTCAAGATCTTCCCCAAAACAGTCTTCGTCTTCATCTTCAACTACTGGAACTGTAGAGGATTCACCTCGATGTGTACAAAATTGATCTTCATATCTATTTCTAGGTTCACTCTCAATTGTTGCTGGTGTCTCTTGAGAAGGGGGTGTATAGCCTTCCAATGTGGTGCATCGATCATCTAGGAGAGCTTCATTGGATTGGGCTAATTTTGGTACTGCTATATCAAAATCATGATTCTGAAGTCTATAGGCCAGTTGTTAATGAAGTGTGGCAGCAAATGTGTCTCGCATTTGGTCATCATGTCCAATAAGGGGATTTGGCGTTTCTTAATGATCTTCATGTGACCATTGTTGTCTGCAAACATCTAGATCAGTTGGTATTATTTCCGGGAAGATTCCTTTATTAAGAGATTCTGCCATTGTAAGAGCATGAAAACAGGATACCTAATGAACATTCGTATGTACATAGAGGGTGCCATTAGAATTGGTGACCCAATGCATCTCTGCAGGGTGGAAAATTTCGTCTGCTCGGATATCATTTTTGGAATTGAGCTTACCTACTAGACACGCCGAAGTGACTTTATGACCAAATCGTGGGTGTTCTTTTTTTGGATAGTTTATCCATTCAACAGCATGGGCATCATTTTTCAAAATCTCAAACCAGAATTTGTGAAAATATTTATTTCCATGAGAGAAAATATATCTGTAAAACTTTGGTTCAAAATGAAGACATAGGTAATACTCATTGAGTAAATACCACATATAGAGGTAATGTGCAATATTCCAGTTGGTTATCCAAAAGGCAAAAAGGGTTTTCCATGGTTGATCTATGTTAGGGAAAATAGCTAGGAAGTGACATGGTGTTTTTTAAGGTATTCATGAAGGGTAATACTCATTGAGTAAATACCACATGTAGAGGTAATGTGCAACATTCCAGTTGGTTATCCAAAAGGCAAAAGGGGTTGCAACTCTTTCATAATTTTTACTTTCAGCTTATTCAGGGTCTTTAGCTTACGGCGTATCATCATATAGCAGCACTGGATACCTAGACCTTGAAATGAGAATTCGTCATAAGGTTTGGCATTGCTAAGGGGTCCACCTTAGTATATATTTATATAGATCATTGTTAACCTATAGATCAACAAGTGCAATTGTGTTAGTGACAAGTTTATAACGCTCAATCAACATCAATCACAAAACTTTGCGTATGAAATGCCAACAATACTAACCTCAACCAAATTTTCATATACTCACCTTTAGTAATCTTACAAAAATAGTCATTATCAATTTCATATTCTCTAAAAATTCCAAATCATTCTAGGGGCATGACTTTCAAAACCCATTCAAATAAGTTATGATGAACAAAAATATTATAGACCAAACAGTTATCCATTGAAATCTCTGTTACAAATCTTAAACAAATATATCTTGAAATAATTTATGGTAAAAAGACTACAAACTCATAAATGGTAAAAAGACTACTATCTTAGGTATCAAACTCATAATCCATTTCATATCCATGATAAAGACCTAAAATATTAAATATTCCTAACAATTGATCACAATATTTAGTACTAAATATTCCCAATAATTAATCACAATATTAATTTTTTAAAAAAAACTTAGCATATTATAACAATATTTACACTAACAAACAAAACAAATATTCCCATATGTTGTAATAACATAATTAATCACAATATTTGGTACTAAATATTCCCAATAATCACAATATTAATTTTAAAAAAAAACTTAGCAAATAATTTAATCACAATATTTACACTAACAAAAAAAAAAAAAAATCCCAATATGTTGTAATTTAATCACAATATTTAGTACTAAATATTCCCAATAATTAATCATAATATTACTAGTCATTATAGATATTTTTTCTTAAGTAGATTCATGATCTTATATAAATGTGTAAATATAAATGTGTCCAAAAAAAAAAAAACTAGCAAATAATCACAATATACTAACAAATAAATTAATCACAATATTTACACTAACAAATAAAAAAAAACAAAACTTTTCCTAATATGTTCTAAATTTTTCTTTAAAAAAAAACTAGCAAATAATCACAATATTGTAAACACATTACCTGAGATGAGTGTTGTGTGAGAGACAATTTAGGAAAGTTGTTTCTAAAGAGAATATAGAGCTGAAGGGGTGAGAATATAGAGCTAGTTGAAGGTGTGAGAATATAGAGCTGAAGGTGTGAGGACGGGCAAGGAGGGGAAACAGGTCCTAGCTAGGACTCACGGCAACACATGGAGGGCTGGGGACCATTTATGAAAATTGAGTTCTCTGGACTCAATTTTCAGCTCAATACCCACTTGATCAGAAACTGTTGATGAGACTAATAAATCGAGTTCAGGGGAGTCGATTTCTATGTATAAAAACTGAGTTCAGGGGGACTTGATTTTTATGTACAAAAATCGAGTTCAGAGGACTCGATTTTTATGTACAAAAACCGAGTTCAAAGGACTCGATTTCAATGTATAAAAACCTAGTCCTCTGAACTCGATTTCTGGGCCTACATGGACCTTTGGCCATCTCAGCTGCGGGCAAAATAGGAAACTAACAACTTGAAAATCGAGTCCACTGGACTCAAATTGTCAGAAACCAAATTAGTTTGAAACGTTGCCTAACTAATAATATAGTTTGGGTTTTATGGTTATTTTTAAAAAAATCCCGTGCAAATATACAAATACTACCAAGAGAAGAACTTCCTCGGTGTATCAGGAGCCGAGGAACTTGTACAGGTTTGTCATTATCTTTGTAACTACTTATTTGCTTAGCCGTCTGGATTGGTTAGATTCCTGGGGTTTCACATAATGATGTAAGTTGTACAATAGACTTTATAACGATAATAAGTTCTAGGTTAAAGCACACTAATGGTGCAGATGGTGGCTCCCTCATAACTGGGTTTGGATATCTTTTTCGGTTATTATTATGGACTGTTAGATATGAACAATCCAGGGGACAGCAAAATTAATTTCATCTAGTTATGCTATTAATGGTAGATGTCTTGTTTTCTGATTTTGCTTTTTTCCCTTGTGTATGTGATGTGTATTTGCATCTTTACATTTATGGATTAGGGCATCTAGATTTTATCTGTCTGTCCTATATCATTTAAAATGTTTTTACCCAAAAAAAAAAAAACCCATTACTTTTGGATGAGCATAAGTTCGATTAATTATTTTATATTTAACTATATTACCGACTAGTGTGTGTGTGCACATATATACATACATGTATATTGAACCTCATGTTCACAACCTTATTCGCAAACACATTATTATGTTTAACTTGTTTTAAATAATTGTTTAGCTTAAACTTCTTTTTTTCCGATGGGAAGCTTAAACTTACTTTATTTGCTAAATAAACACAGACACGCCTTTTCCTAAGTAAAGCTCAAATTATTCAAAAAGAGCTCAGTTTACAACCCTATCTAAAACATCTATTAGCAACTTGCTTCTTCAGTTCTTTTTCTCGCTTCTTTTTCGTTGTCTGAAGCGCTGACCCCAAATCCAATCAAATGCACGAGTAAACAAAAATGTGATAACTTGTTCTTCCAGCAGTGCTTCCCATGCAATAAGCATCATATTTTGCCAGGCTANTATAGAAATTATTTTAGTTTACCTCCACAAATAGGTAAGTTCCCGTGCATAGCACAAGTTAACAACTAGTTTTCGGACAAAATGGGCTTCTGCCCTTTTCGGGAAAATTATATAGGAAAATGGCCCCCCTTCCCAAACTAAAAGGAAATGCCCCTCTTTTAAAACTCAATTTTGATAAATCGAGTTAGGCCTATAGTGGCGTTTTTTAAAGAGCCTATAGTGACGTTTTAAGAACTTATAATGATGTTTTTTAACTCGACTTTATTGAAATCGAGTTATAGGTAATGAAATCGACCTATAGTGGCATTTTTTTCCTATAATTCAATTTCTTTGAAGTCGAGTTTAAAAACGTCACTATAGGTCATAAAACGTTACTATAAGCTCCTTAAAACGCCACTATAGGCTTTAATTTTTTTCTTTTCCTAACTCGATTATCAAAATCGAGTTTTAAAAGATGGTATTTCCTATTTACTTTGGGAATTGGGCATTTCCCTATATAATTTTCCCAAAAAGGGCGGAAGCCCATTTTGTCCCTAGTTTTTCTTAATTTTCTTTTAAAGAAAAAAATGTACAGATTGTTTAGAATAAGTGGATTAGTACTTAGTGGGAGTGTTCCCATTTTTGTGGGCAATGTTTTTTTTTTTTTTAATTTATTTAATATTTTGGAGTTTTTAAATTAGTAATTTTACATATCTAACCCTACTATTTAACCTTTAAAAACGAGTAATTTTGAAGGTATTTGGACATCAAAATTAAGAATTTCAAATATAGAAGCCTCTTAGATAGTAATATAGATATATATATTCTCAAATTTATTTTATGGTAAAATACTATTTTGGTCCCTAAGTTTTAATAAAAATTTGTTTTCGTCCATAAACTTTAGAAAGTTTTTTTTTTCATCCCAAATTTGTAAAAGGTTTTTTGAATAAATAAAGACATAAATTAGGATGAAAAGGGAAATATGACATAAATAAAACATTTTAATCATTTAGAACGAAATATAAATTTTTTTAATAATTTAAAATAAAAAATAAATTTTTAAAATTTAGAGATAAAAAAACAACATGTAATAAAGATTAGCACCTAAAATAATACTTTGCTCTTTATTTTATTTAAAATTAAAAAAAACGGTTTACATGCGGTATATATAAGGTGTCCGAGTCGGAGTAAAGGATGGGAAATACTGAGTAGCTAGTGAGTACTAATAGGAAGGACAAAGGAGCGAGAGAAGAGAAGTTTAAAGAATTAGGGTTTTGGTGTTATTTGTTGCTGAGAAGAATGGAAGTGGAAACCAGGAAACCGTTTATCTACAATAAGGCTTTCTTGAACATAGAGAGCAAGTTATACAACGCGACCGTCTCGCTGCACCCCGCGTTTTGCCTGTCCATAAATCTCTTCCTTCCATTGGTATCTACTTTCTATCAATCAATTGCGTTTTTATTTTATTTGGGTTTGTTTACATTCTTCTCATTAATCTACATTCATTCTTTCTTTCGTTCTCTCTCTCTTTTTTATTAAATAATTGAAGAAATTCTGTATCTCTTGTGTTGTGTTGGGTAGGATCTCACAAGCCGCTCTTATATTCAATGGAAGAATTGGCAGATATGACTGACAATTTTAATGAAAAAATTTGATTGGAGAAACCTTATTTAGCAAACTGTACCGTGGGACAATCCGACATGGCTGGCTTCCTTTTGAAGATTGGGTTGTCACTGTGAAGATTTGGGATTATACTCTACCAACATCGTGTCATCTCGACGGAATTGAAAGTTTTAATGTATATATGGTTTTTACTTAATCAAGTTCTTGCAATTATTTTTTGTGTTTCCTGTTTTCGCAATTGAAAGTGATCATTTTTTACATGTTTTGTGACAGGAAGAAGTAATGTTTTTAACACAACCAAGTGCAAAACAACATCCAAATGTGGTAAATTTGTTAGGCTATTGTAATAGACGCTACCTTGAAGCTGTTGTTTATGACCTCAATCCTTTGGATACTGTTCGTAACTTGGCTACCACAGGTATTACTATTGTTGTTCTATTTTGCTATAAGATTGGCTCCATCTAAATGTGTCATTTGTACCTAATCTATTGTTATGGGAGAAGTGCCATTTCAATTAAAATCAATTGGTATAAAACTAAATTTTGGTGGTGCGCTAGATTCTTACCATTTCTCGAATTTTGAAATAATAGAAGAAGACTCCCAAATTATTGAAAATAGCATATCTTAACAACTGCTATGTGGAGGGTGAAGTCATGGGTTCATGACCCATTGGGTGTGTGAGTAACTTACCAATTGGCATTTGATATGTACCACAAATCCACTCTACTTTTATATTTTAACTTCTCTCCTTGTTCCTGCTTTACTTTAAAATCTATTAATTGTCATCTTTTTCAAGCTTGAATGTGGATTTCTATTATGGATGAAGCATCTTGGAAAACATGGGATGGTCCAACTGGTGGTGTAAGATTTATTTTCTTGGGGGTGGGGGGTTGGTTTTTCAAGAATAAATCTATTATTATTTTGAGGTCACAGGTGATTCAGTTGTAATATGGTAAATACATTGGACTTTTGTTGGAACGTAGTGAATTGGTTGTCATTTATCTAGATATGTTAAAATTCGGTAGTGAAGTTATAATTATAAATCATTAAATTCCTTGTGTTTGTGTTTAGGTAGTCTTACTTGGCTTCAAAGGATTAAAGTGGCTCTTGGATTTGCTCGCGCACTTGAATTTCTTCATGATCCAAAAAAGCCTTATTTAGTGCGCAACATTAACGCAGCTCATATAATTCTTGATCAAGTTCAGTAATTGACTCTTGATAACTATCAGCAAATCCATCTTTTTCCTTCTTTTTATTCTTTTTTTTTTTTTTTTTTTGCTTTACCCTTGACTTTTCAATGTGATGTTTAGGATTGCAACCCAAAGATATTTGACTTTTCAACCATGAGTGGAGGTATTCTTGGTAAGCTGAGTCGCCCCAAAGAGAAATTGTTGACTGTTGGCTATGATGATCCAGAATACTTCCCTTTAGGTATTGAGGCTTGAAGTTACTTATATGTTTTCAATTCAACGCATGCTTTTAGATTTGTTCATCTAGTATTAGTATTCTATTTTCTTTCTTTTCTTCTCTCTTAATTTTTATGCCGTAGAAGTTGGACAACTTCATTGTGGACCAGGCTGTACACAATGTAAAGCGTTCGTCATGTTTTGATGAGCTATAACAGCATTATGATAAGAGCCTCTAACGGCTTACACTAATGGATTTACCTAGAAAAACTGTGTTTTTTGAGTATTTCTTACTGCAAATTGATTATTGTGCTTGTCAGGTGGACCAGAGGAAGGTGGATTTGAGGTAACTTACCACGATGTCTTTTCTTATGGTGTTGTTCTCCTGGGGCTAATAACAAAAAGAATTGTGGACATTGAAAATATTCGGACAACTACTTTGGTTTACCGTTGGGCCTGGCGGCAGTATAGGCCTAATCGATATCTTGTGCATGAAAGTCTTGTTGAAGACCCTGGCTTTTATGCTTCTGATGGAATATCGATAACTGAGCTTGCCATGCGCTGCATTCAAAGGGAACTTGATAAGCGTCCTTCCATGAAGGATGTTGTCAAGCGTCTTGAGGGTTTACAAGCTGTTCAACTTCATGGCAATGTAGTTGGAATGTAAAAACAGATGATACCTGTCCTGATCAATTTGGGAATTTGGGACTTTAGAAGGATTCACATATTTTCTTATTTGATTTCACTACCTTTTATAGGATTGCTTGTTCTGTATCAATTGCAGTTATGAAGTTGATTCATGTATATGGTTTTAGCCTGGCAAAATATGATGCATATTGCCACTCCAAGCCACACACTTAAGCCCAATTGGTAAGGCCCAAAAGGCTAGCCCAATTAGATAATTGGTTAGATACAAAAGGGAAAAACGTACAGAAATGTATGTGACAGAAAAACATCATTGAAAAGTGGTGTGTATGAGAGTCTAAGTCACTTTTTGGTCATCCCTTTGTTACCAATCGAGAGACCACACATCTTGGGCGTTAGTGGAATTGGAGTGAAGATTAAAAGTAGTTCCAAGTGCTTCAATCTTCAGTTTTGAAATTCATTGCTTCAAGGTACACTCTCTTGTTCTCTAATTCTGAAATTTACTTTGTACGTGTTATCAATATCGAATGAAGTAGATCCGTTTTAAAACTTATTTTCCGCTGCATTTATCTTTATATCCATCAGTTAACTTGTGCTATGCACGGGAACTTACCTATTTGTGAGGTAAACTAAAATAATTTCATAAAATTTGAAATTAATTAAGAAATTACACCATTGCATGATTTGCTCTTGTATGACTTCAATTTGTGTTACAATTTGATGAAGAAGCCATTGCTTGAACGTGCAATGGCTTACAAAAAATTTGTTTGTTAGACAATTTCAGATACTACAAAAAAACAACTCAAAAATTCAGATATTAAAACTTTTGAAAGACCAAAAAATATTAAAGAATTAGATGATTCACTGTTTTAAAATTATTGAAACAAAACAAAATATGTATGACTAAATAATGGAGAAATATAAGAGAAAAATAGATTACATTCAAAAGAATAATCCATAACTATAACTATTGAGAGGAATCAAAAGATTCAGAGCCTATATATATACACACACACACACACATACATACATATACATACACACATACACATACAACAGAGAAATATAAGAAAAAGATGTGTTACCATCAAAAGAATAATTCAGATGTTAAAACTTTTAAAAGACTAAAAAATATTAAAGAATCATAAGATTTACTTCCTATAAATTTTTGAAAAAAAAATGTATATGATTATACAATAGAGAAATATAAAAGAAAAATTGATTACCTTCAAAAGAATAATATATGGTATAGTCATTGAAATCTATTAAACATGTTCAAATATTGCAAAAACTAAAACAAATTTAGATGTTAAAACTTCCAAAATGCCAAAAAAAGATATTTAATTAAAGAATAAGTTATTGAAACAATTCAAAAGAGAAATATAAGAAAAAGAAAAAAGTACACAAACTCATAAAATAATTTTTTTTTTTTTTAAAACAAAGTAGAGGAGAAGAAAATAATAGAAGAAGAGCTCATACCTATACTTAGCTTTAAAAAAAATATTGGTGTTTGCACTACTTTTATAGTGTTCATAATTAACCTTGCAAATTTGGAGATAAATGATCAACTTTTGAGTTTGAATTTAAGTTTGACTCTCTCTCTTATGTATTTGTGTATAAAAGAATAAACAAATTTGTATGATTCAAGGAAAAGATGTAGATTACAAAGAAAGTATCAAAATATTCTCACAAAACCCAAACTCCAAGGAGCTCTCTCACCAAAATGAGAAACCTTAATTTTCCCGAAGTAAATTGCCTTAGCTTGAACTCTATTACATCACAAAACCAATGTTGAGGCACAAAACATGTGTGTGTGTATGTATATATATCTGTGGAGCATAATTATGGAATCCAAGTAGGAGTCTTTTGATAAGCATCCAATTAGGACTTGGATTGCTTAAGTCAGCAAAAGTATTTTATATGGATTTCTATAATATATATATATATATGTATATATATAAAATCGAAGCCGTGTAATGCACCGTATAGTTAACAATGTTAAATATTTTCACTTTATTCAATGTTACAATGAGTTAAAAAAAAAAAATAAAATCAGAGGATCTAGAGTTAGAAATTAATGAAAGAAAACAAAAATATATATAACCATACAATAGAAATATATAAAAGAAAGATGGGCTACCCTAAAAAAAAAAAAATTACATGGCTATACTCTATAGTTGTTGAAATCTGCCAAATAGTTTTAGATATTGCAAAAAATAATCCAAAAAGTTAAAAGTTTAAAGTTTTGAAAGGCCTAAAAATTTAAAGATTCAGAAGATTTTAAGCTTAGAAATTATTGAAACCAAAAAGAATAATATATATATACACACACACAATAGATAAGTATAAGAGAAAGATGGGTTACCTTCAAAAGAATAGTCCTTATAGCTTTGCAAAAATTACATTCACAATATAAGGAAAGACATGGCGTATTTTCAAAATTAAAAAAAAAAAAAAAAAACATGAGCCACATCTACATATGCATATATATTTTCTAGTTTCCACCAAACTTGAGAATATGTAATAAAATTTTTGCAAGGAGAATATGTATCATAAATTGTCAAATACATATTATTTCAGGCCAAATACTTTTAGGATTTGGTGCATAGAATACCTATTGGAAAGAACGAAGTAAAGGTTGCCTTAATTCAAATTAGCCTATTAAAAAAAAAAAAGTGTATCGAATGTCGTCATGATCCGATTCTCTTCCTCATGCATGCATGGTAAACAACTCACCCTATTTTCCTTTATAAAACCTAAATCAGGAATAGTCATGCCTAATTGTTGGAATTAAAGTTGGGAAACCTTGAATAATATGTCTAATTCTCTTCCTCAAGCCCTATATTGTAACAATTGTATGTATATGTATCACACGCATTATAGTATTAGTTTATATACGAATAAGAAACCTTAATTAATAGAAATAGCTTATACATATATTTTAGTAAGAATATGCGTATATTTGATATGTAACAATTATTTTAAATAAGTGCGAATTGTAGGAAGAGTAGTAGCACTCACAAAACGAACTTGACACTTCAAAAAAAAAAAAAAATTATGGGAACACCACCAATTAATTTAATTCACAAATTTCATCTTTCAACCTTATTCTTATTTTTTTTAGAATAACCTTATACTTATTGAAAGCTAATGTAATATTATGATT
>NW_027069717.1:746490-810590 GCF_002906115.3 Quercus suber
GTAGTTTTTTTTTTTTTTTTAATTTTGTTGAATTACAATTTTAACCCCAGTTTTTATTTTTAAGAATAAGGATTGTCCAATTAGATTAGAGGTATTTTTGACATTTTTTTTGAAATCATAACTAACTTTTGAACCCTCTTAATATATAGAGATTAAGAACATTTTAAATTGATAAAAAAAAAAAGCATTTTAAATTGTAGGAGTTTTTATGGGAGTAAAATGTGGGAGAGCGAAATCAAAAGTGTATATATATATAATATATTTAGTTGAGTCTTTTTTTACCGAATGTGAGGGTGCTTTTATTTTTTATTTTTAAATAAAATATTAGAAACTTGTGTTATTTAACTTAGTCTATCTATATATATATATATATATATATAACCGAAGTCTCTGAAACTTCAACAATTTTTCACGTCAGCACAATATTTAAATATAATATAAAAACAAATTCAAAAAAAAAAAAAAAAAACATAAAATTGATGCACAGGAAATTCAGCCACGAAGTAGTAATATATAAATCTCTTAAAACCTAAACCTAAACCTGAACGTAAGGACTAAGGCAACGTAGAAAGCAAACATCAAAGTGAGGGGAAAAAGTCCTTCAATTCAACATGGCCTTTTCTCCATGAAATTTATTTTTTTCAATCACCAAGTTTCAATGTCTCTGTAGTTTTCTCTTTTTAATCAATGTTTTTCAGATTCATGGTGATGGGGTTGGCCTCTCTTCACAGAGATATTGATTTTTGTGATTATGTGAAAAGGACTTTGGGTGTTCTAATTTCTAAATAACTGTGATCAATTGTTAAGTGCTTGAGTTTGAAATTTTTTATATTTTGTTTGTTTTGCTTCTATTTCGTAAACACTGCTGGCCAAAATTTGTTTTGTATTTTTCAATGACTTCTTCGGATTGCCTTTTCAATGGGTCTATTGAGTGGACTCATAATCTCAATGATTTTCTATAGATTATGCTATTTTACCGTATTTTCTTTCTTTTGTAGCATGCAGCTTATCCAATTTTTGTGGCAACACTTTCCACCTATATCTTCTGGTAGTTAGGTGTGCTACCAATTCATGCAAAAAAAACTACCAGAGAAACTTTTTTCTTAAAAATTAGAACATTCTTTATTTGAATTTAAATATATCTCACGCATGTTTGATTCACTTTTTCCTAAAAACTAGCATTCACTAAACTCAACACTGTACTCTTTCAATTTTGAAATTTTAGTTTCTTAAAAATTCATTTATGTGTAACCTCACTAACAATAGATAAATTCAAATTGAAAAATTACATTAAACTCAAAATAATAAAAAATAGCTTCATCGCACATGCAGAGCGCGTGTGATGAGGTTGGTGTGTGTGTGTGTATATTCTTTAATATCTACGCTATATATCTATATCTATCTTCTATAGAATCTATATCTAAACTACTATTTAAAGGTCTCTCATTTTTGTGGTTCGAAATTATCTATGCAAACTAGGTTTAAATAGAGACAAAATGGGTATGCCTACATTGGAATATGAATGGTTGCAATTCTCCCATATTCCTTTAATCACTAGAATACTTTGCCTAGGTTTTTAATTTCATTTTTGATTTACATGTTCCTTTGTTTTCTTTTATTTTTCTTTAATGAGTTAGAATATAATAAATGAGAAATCCCATTCCCATGTGTCAATTCATTAGGTCAGAGAAAAAAAAAAGTTAAAATGCAAAATTTACCTTTTAAGTTTCACTAGAATTCATTTTAGTCTTTTTACTTTATTTTTATTCATTTAAGTAGTTTCAACTTTATTTAATTAGGGCATCTTCATCAACTTCTACTAAAAATTTTTAAAATAAAAGTTATGGAAAATATTTTTCAATCATTAATTAGATTTTTTTCAATATAAAAATTGTTGGTGGACTAGGCCCAGGGCCCATTGAGAGTGATGGGCCCGAGGAGCAACAGAAGGATTGCCTTGGGGATCCTTGCATTGGGCCCGACCATCAGCCGAGCACTGGAAGGGCCTGGTTATTCGGTCCAAGAGGGGTCAGTAATCGAGAGCAAAAGATTGAGAATGAATCCACTACCGAGCCTAAACCGGCGTCTGGAACAAGTTCCAAGAGAATTCTCTGATTTCATGAGGATCCCTAGGGATTCTGAGAGACATGGGAATACGTGAGTGAGTGGGAATAAAAAGGATGGCAACCCCACTCACTTATGGATATAAAAGGGGAGCTAGGCCGTTGTAAATGGGGTTGGAAAATTAAGAGTAAGGAAGGTGATAAAAGAGAAACTAGGAACAGAGGGAAGAATTAAGGGATTTTCTATGAGACTAGTACTTTAGAGGGAAAAGCCAAGCTTGAGTTGAAGCCCTATAAGTAAGATTGAGAGTAAGCCCACCAACAAATAAGTTAAGGGTCCAAGTATTTGATTCATCAAGCAGAATTTGCCGCCCATAATTGGCGCCATTTGTGGGGATCTTACTCATATTGAGGGCTTCGAGTTAGGCTAGTCTTGCTAAATTATGGAAGGCCCAGAGGCTAGAGAAGGTTTTATGAAACTGTTGTAAGGCCTCATCACGGGGCCAACGGAGGTTGAAAAGGGAAAGGAGAAGGGAGCAGCAGCACATGCAAGATGGGCATGAACGAAGGTTTATTCTAATGAAGGGTCTTCGTAAGAGGAGAAATCGGTATCGTACATTCCCGAGTACTCTCACCGGGGTGGTCACGAAAGGGAGCTAGAGAACCTGCGGAAGCCGATGAATGACTTGGAAATTGAACTGAGGGGTTAGCACCATTCCGAGGGCGTCATCCCGAGGTAGCGGCTCATACCGGTCAAGAGAAAGGTCCCACGAGACAACAGAGCGATGCAGTGAGTCTCCCCATCATGGTCGACATTGTTATCAAAACGCGGCCCTTGATGCAAAGAGCCGAGCACTGAGGAGGGCAACCCGTTCACCTTTCTCT
Source organism: Quercus suber (assembly GCF_002906115.3). Taxonomy (NCBI): domain Eukaryota; kingdom Viridiplantae; phylum Streptophyta; class Magnoliopsida; order Fagales; family Fagaceae; genus Quercus; species Quercus suber. The sequence goes on from NW_027069717.1 coordinate 749,439, forward strand.
AAGGAAACAGAAAGCACAAAGATGTCAAGATGATTTACTTGACCTATATTTACCATTTATGACGGAAAAACTAATCCTGTTGAGCACGTAAGTCACTATATACACATGATGTCGCTTTATTCTCATAATGATGGGTTGATGTGCAAGGTTTTCCCTTCGAGTCTCGATCCGACCGCTATGCGATGGTTCAATGGGTTGAGGAAAGGTTCCATCAGGAGTTTCGAGGAGTTAATCCAAGAGTTTGGCGCTAGATTTATCACATGTAGTAAAGTGCAACAACCCATTGGTGCTTTGTTGTCCATGAAGATGAGGAGTGGGGAGACCTTTCAATCTTACAGGAATAGGGAGCTCTATAATGGAATTGGCAATGGTCATGAATGTTGGTGGCTCTTAAGTCCTTTATTTATTTTGCTAAAAAAAAGCCCTTTATTTATTTATTTATTTTCAAAAGAATTAAAATAATTTTAGTCGAATTTGTTGACTATAGTTTTGGCTGTGTCTAGGAATGGAAAGGCTAAAGAAAGAGAGGATGAAGAAATTCTTGAATTTTTAAGTTTCTTGTCACAGAAAACTAAAAAGGGTACACGTGTTGTGCTTTAATACGTTAATAGTTTTGATCAATTTTGAGCGGAGTATTTCAGTACGAAACTCACCTTAATACGTCCCTCATTGATTGCATCTGTTTTGCATCCCCTTGAATGATAACCTAATCTAATTAACTAGTAACAAACTCAAGTGATGCATGTCAATATATGTTATTTTGTGATGTTGTTTAATGTATAGTTTTAAAAAAATTATTTTTCTTGAGAAAAAAGAAAAATCCATAAATATTGAGAAAAAGAATCACATTTAAAATCTCATAGCAACAAAACAACAAATCCAAGGAAATCTCAAATCAAATCCATCATACCCATTCAAATTTCCTATTCACAGAAATCAAATACATTTGAAATCAAAATCTAAAACAAGCACATGCAATGAACATCAAATCTTAACAATCAAATCTAAATCCTCAAACCCACAAGTTAAACAAAGAGAATCTATATCCCTAAACCCACTGATTAAATAAAGAGAAAATAGAAGAACAACGTCAATAACCATTGCCGTAAATCACTGTGGTTGTGGTCATTGGATTCAACTATCACTAAACTCAGTGTAAAGCAAATAAAGGGAGCAAGATTGAATGAAAGTGGGTGAGATCAAAGAGGCTTTGTAGCAAGGAATGAAGAAAACCATGGTGGAAGCGAAAGAGCATATACTCACAGAAGAGAACCTTAGATTGTCATCTTTGTCTTCTTCGGCAGAGAAAGCGAGACTGAGAGGCTGAGAGCGTAAGAGAGGGGTAGCTGAGACTAGGTGGCTGGCGGTAAAGAGAGAGAGAGAGAGAGAGAGAGAGAGAGAGAGAGAGAGAGAGAGAGAGAGAATTTTTTTTATCAAATTTAAAATGTTCTTAATCTCTATATATTAAGAGGATTCAAAAAGTTAGTTATGATTTCAAAAAAAAAAAAAGTCAAAAATACCTCTAATCTAATTGGACAATCCTTATTCTTAAAAAATAAAAACTGGGGTTAAAATTGTAATTCAACAAAATTAAAAAAAAAAAAAAAACTACCAGAGAAACTTTTTTCTTAAAAATTAGAACATTCTTTATTTGAATTTAAATATATCTCACGCATGTTTGATTCACTTTTTCCTAAAAACTAGCATTCACTAAACTCAACACTGTACTCTTTCAATTTTGAAATTTTAGTTTCTTAAAAATTCATTTATGTGTAACCTCACTAACAATAGATAAATTCAAATTGAAAAATTACATTAAACTCAAAATAATAAAAAATAGCTTCATCGCACGTGCAGAGCGCGTGTGATGAGGTTAGTGTGTGTGTGTATATTCTTTAATATCTACGCTATATATCTATATCTATCTTCTATAGAATCTATATCTAAACTACTATTTAAAGGTCTCTCATTTTTGTGGTTCGAAATTATCTATGCAAACTAGGTTTAAATAGAGACAAAATGGGTATGCCTACATTGGAATATGAATGGTTGCAATTCTCCCATATTCCTTTAATCACTAGAATACTTTGCCTAGGTTTTTAATTTCATTTTTGATTTACATGTTCCTTTGTTTTCTTTTATTTTTCTTTAATGAGTTAGAATATAATAAATGAGAAATCCCATTCCCATGTGTCAATTCATTAGGTCAGAGAAAAAAAAAAGTTAAAATGCAAAATTTACCTTTTAAGTTTCACTAGAATTCATTTTAGTCTTTTTACTTTATTTTTATTCATTTAAGTAGTTTCAACTTTATTTAATTAGGGCATCTTCATCAACTTCTACTAAAAATTTTTAAAATAAAAGTTATGGAAAATATTTTTCAATCATTAATTAGATTCTTTTCAATATAAAAATTGTTGGTGGACCAAGCCCAGGGCCCATTGAGAGTGATGGGCCCGAGGAGCAACAGAAGGATTGCCTTGGGGATCCTCGCATTGGGCCCGACCATTAGCCGAGCACTGGAAGGGCCTGGTTATTCGGTCCAAGAAGGGTCAGTAATCGAGAGCTAAAGATTGAGAATGAATCCACTATCGAGCCTAAACTGGCGTCTAGAACAAGTTCCAAGAGAATCCTTTGATTTCATGAGGATCCCTAGGGATTCTGAGAGACATGGGAATACGTGAGTGAGTGGGAATAAAAAGGATGGCAACCCCACTCACTCATGGATATGAAAGGGGAGCTAGGCCATTGTAAATGGGGTTGGAAAATTAAGAGTAAGGAAGGTGATAAAAGAGAAACTGGGAACAGAGGGAAGAATTAAGGGATTTTCTATGAGACTAGTACTTTAGAGGGAAAAGCCAAGCCTGAGTTGAAGCCCTATAAGTAAGATTGAGAGTAAGCCCACCAATAAATAAGTTAAGGATCCAAGTATTTGATTCATCAAGCAGAATTTGCCGCCCATAATTGGCGCCATTTGTGGGGATCTTACTCGTATTGAGGGCTTCGAGTTAGGCTAGTCTTGCTAAATTATGGAAGGCCCACAGGCTAGAGAAGGTTTTATGAAACCGTTCTAAGGCCTCATCACGGGGCCAACGGAGGTTGAAAAGGGAAAGGAGAAGGGAGCAGCAGCACATGCAAGATGGGCATGAAACGAAGGTTGATTCTAATGAAGGGTCTTCGTAAGAGGAGAAATTGGTATCGTACATTCCCGAGTACTCTCACCGGGGTGGTCACGAAAGGGAGCTAGAGAACCTGCGGAAGTCGGTGAATGACTTGGAAATTGAACTGAGGGATCAGCACCATTCCAAGGGCGTCATCTTGAGGTAGCGGCTCATACCGGTCAAGAGAAAGGTCCCACGAGACAGCAGAGCGATGAGTGAGTCTCCCCATCATGGTCGACATCGTTATCAAAACGCGGCCCTTGATGCAAAGAGCCGAGCACTAAGGAGGGCAACCCGTTCACCTTTCTCTAAGGAAACAAAAAGCACAAAGATGTCAAGATGATTTACTTGACCTATATTCACCATTTATGACGGAAAAACTAATCCGGTTGAGCACGTAAGTCACTATATACACATGATGTCGCTTTATTCTCATAATGATGGGTTGATGTGCAAGGTTTTCCCTTCGAGTCTCGATTCGACCGCTATGCGATGGTTCAATGGGTTGAGGAAAGGTTCCATCAGGAGTTAATCCAAGAGTTTGGCGCTAGATTTATCACATGTAGTAAAGTGCAACAACCCATTGGTGCTTTGTTGTCCATGAAGATGAGGAGTGGGGAGACCCTTCAATCTTACATGAATAGGGAGCTCTATAATGGAATTGGCAATGGTCATGAACGTTGGTGGCTCTTAAGTCCTTTATTTATTTTGCTAAAAAAAAGCCCTTTATTTATTTATTTATTTTCAAAAGAATTAAAATAATTTTAGTCGAATTTGTTGACTATAGTTTTGGCTGTGTCTAGGAATGGAAAGGCTAAAGAAAGAGAGGATGAAGAAATTCTTGAATTTTTAAGTTTCTTGTCACAGAAAACTAAAAAGGGTACACGTGTTGTGCTTTAATACGTTAATAGTTTTGATCAATTTTGAGCAGAGTATTTCAGTACAAAACTCACCTTAATACGTCCCTCATTGATTGCATCTATTTTGCATCCCCTTGAATGATAACCTAATCTAATTAACTAGTAACAAACTCAAGTGATGCATGTCAATATATGTTATTTTGTGATGTTATTTAATGTATAGTTTAAAAAAAATTATTTTTCTTGAGAAAAAAGAAAAATCCATAAATATTGAGAAAAAAGAATCACATTTAAAATCTCATAGCAACAAAACAACAAATCCAAGAAAATCTCAAATCAAATCCATCATACCCATTCAAATTTCCTATTCATAGAAATCAAATACATTTGAAATCAAAATCTAAAACAAGCACATGCAATGAACATCAAATCTTAACAATCAAATCTAAATCCTCAAACCCACAAGTTAAACAAAGAGAATCTATACCCTAAACCCACTGATTAAATAAAGAGAAAATAGAAGAACAACGTCAATAACCATTGTCGTAAATCACTGTGGTTGTGGTCATTGGATTCAACTATCACTAAACTCAGTGTAAAGCAAATAAAGGGAGCAAGATTGAATGAAAGTGGGTGAGATCAAAGAGGCTTTGTAGCAAGGAATGAAGAAAACCATGGTGGAAGCGAAAGAGCATATACTCACAGAAGAGAACCTTAGATTGTCGTCTTTGTCTTCTTTGGCAGAGAAAGCGAGATCAAGAGGCTGAGAGCATGAGAGAGGGGTAGCTGAGACTAGGTGGCTGGCGGTAAAGAGAGAGAGAGAGAGAGAGAGAGAGAGAAAGAGACCTAAGAATCTAAGATTAGGTTTAGGGTTTTGAATGGTTAGGATTATAGGATATATATATATATATATAGTGTGGGCAATTTTGTAATTTTACTTCATTCGGGTTCGGTTCGAGTTCAGGTTTGGGATCGAGGTGGGTATTCCTAATACCCGCGTCCAACCCAAACTTGCTATGGGTTGGATTATAAAAACCCAAACCTGCTAATGTTTCATAAGTCGGGTACTCATAGGTCAAATTAATTTTGCCATCCCTAGACCTAACTCCACCCGACTTGTGGGTCAGCCTCCACTTATTGTGTTCTAAATCCTAATCCCGTTAAAGGGTCTTTTAACATGTTATCTTAAACTCACACACACTCTAACATGCGTCTAAACATTCAACATCATCATCCCATTGCATCACATGGTATATAGTCCTAACATTCACCTAATCAGTTCATGTATTATATCTAAGGGCAGTAAACATTAACAAGGCAGAAACATCAAAGAGGCAATAGTATAAGAATCATCACATGCATATTCATCATGACAAGCACGTCCAATCACTTAAGCATGGCATCCTCATATCCAAACATACTATCATTCAAAAGATGCATGTTTATATTCATATATATGACTTACCTCACTACATCACAACACTTATGCATCAGTGCATATTCATGTTATTATCCAAGAATGTGAAACCCTAATCTTTAATCTACTAATTAAACAAAGCAAACATGTTATTCCACTGACCTAAAACATGTGAAAGAAAACTAAGCAAAATAGACAAAACTTGAAGAAGCCTGAATATGGGTTTCTAAGCACGAGCATGTATGCGCATGCATGGGGTATGCATGCACATCCCATGTGCTTGAGTATGCATGTTGTGAGTATGCATACACATGCATGAAGCATGCACATGCTTACAACCCCTAAAACACAAACCTAGAAAACACAAAACAGATGGTTAAAATTGAAAATCTAACAACCAATCATGCTTATAATATAAAGATTAAACAACCTAAACCTCATACAAAGACATCAAAGCAATAAAACACAAAAACAAACAAACAAACAAGAAAAATGAAGAGACAAAGTTTGAACCTTTACCTCAACACTAGAACTCTTTAGAGCTTTGATTTGACCATTTCCCTCAATTAATCTAATCAAGAAAAATACCAAGAAGGTTAGTAATCTTAAAACTCAAAGGTCAAAACCAAAATATGTCCCAATCAAGTAAACTTTAAATTGAGGATGTTTTAGTATAAAAACTCCCTCTTTGATTCACCGTTTTCTAGTGAATTCGACATGTTTTGGTAAAAGAGCCAATATGACTTGTTTATAGTGATTGTAGAGGGGTGTAGGGCGGCTCCCAAATGATGTGAGATTCACTCTATGCAAATTTATGTCCAAAAACTTTCCTTGAAGGTATTCTTAAACCCTATATGCATGCACATGCTCCATATATGCATACACATACTTAAAGGCATGCATGCACATGCTTAGGGTTTGTCCTGCACATTTTCTTTCCCAAAATCATCCTTTTAGTCAAAGTTTCACAAGATTGGGCCCCAAATCAATCTTGGTCCTTCGAGCGATGTTGTCATTGAGGAATGGGGGCTTGAGTTGCAAGGGTACAAAATGATGTGTCTTCAATGGTATGTGGTTGTGAAGTAATGATCAATTGGGTTTGGTGGTAGGTCGTGGGGTGGGTTTGTTGTTGGAGTGGGTTGCAGTGGTTTGATATGTCCAATGATGTCATCGATGGTTGTGGACACATCTAATTTCTAGTGGTTGGTGGTCTAATTTGTCCATTGGTCGGTGGTCAGTTGGGTTTAGTGGTGGGTAGGGGTGGGCTATTAGTGATTTTTGATTGCTTGAGATGTTTTTGAGTTTTTTGACATATGATCTATTTTGAGATGTTTTGGGATTTTGGTGATTGCTAAATTTAAGATGTTTTGGTGATTGTTGGGTTATGGTCTCAATGTGAAGATTACTATGTGTGTTTTGTATGTTTGGTTGCTAAGAAAATGCAAGAAAAGAAAAAAAATCTTGATTTTTTTAATTTTCTGAGTAACCAAACATGTTATTTGGAGAAGAACATGTTCTTCCAACTAAATAATAAAAAGAAATTTTATTTATTTATTTATTATTATTTTTTAAATAGAAGTTTAGAATTTTCTTTCAATTGTTTTTCTGATGTGGCATTATATAAATGCCAAATAATTTTTAAAAAATTTATTTTAATAGCCACAACAGCATCTAAAATGCCAACAATGCACTTTGTCTAACACGTAAGATTTTCCCATTACTAAAATGATAGTAGGGACCAAAATGGTAACTATAATATCCTACACTTCTAATCCAAATGATTAAGTGTGTTTGCATAATCTCATTTATGATCAATATATAATAAATTAAGTTTATTTAACTTAATTAAAAGGTTACATTTTTAATTGTTATGTTACATATATATGCACCTAGTAACTTAGTAAAATACCTTGATATAGGTATATAGTAATTAGGTGTGATGCTTGATATATTATAACATGGTTAAGGTTGTAAATAGGTAGTCAAGAGAAATATTATTATTTTTTAAATAGAAGTTTAGAATTTTCTTTCAATTGTTTTTCTGATGTGGCATTATATAAATGCCAAATAATTTTTAAAAAATTTATTTTAATAGCCACAACAGCATCTAAAATGCCAACAATGCACTTTGTCTAACACGTAAGATTTTCCCATTACTAAAATGATAGTAGGGACCAAAATGGTAACTATAATATCCTACACTTCTAATCCAAATGATTAAGTGTGTTTGCATAATCTCATTTATGATCAATATATAATAAATTAAGTTTATTTAACTTAATTAAAAGGTTACATTTTTAATTGTTATGTTACATATATATGCACCTAGTAACTTAGTAAAATACCTTGATATAGGTATATAGTAATTAGGTGTGATGCTTGATATATTATAACATGGTTAAGGTTGTAAATAGGTAGTCAAGAGAAGGATATTGTGGTAATTTTACCTACACATACAACCAATTAAAGTTAGGCACATGTAATACCAAAGAGTCATACATAGTGACACATGCTATCCTCTTAAACCCAAAGACCAACACTTGGCCGGCCATGTGACTACACTTCCATCTCATTCTAGCTAGTTCTCATTTCTCTACTCTCTCAAAGGAAGAAACATCAAAACACAAAACTCTCTCAAGCACTCTACCCCTCATATTTTCAGGTCTAGCAACTAGAAAGGGAAATTCTTTCATTTCCTTACAAGTTGTCAACCACTATTTCATGCTAGAGTGATTCTAGTTCTACTTCCCCTCAAGAACCAAAAGCTAGGTAAGGGTTCTAGCTACTCTCACCTTGGAATCCATGATTTCTTAATGAAATTTTAGTAAGGATATTTGAGTTTGTAAAATTAGGAAATTGTGAACTTGTAATTATGCATATGATGTTTGAACAAGCTTTGAAACTAATTGGTGGTTATTAGAAGATGAGTTAGGTTCTTATTAATAAATTATTGTATGTGAAAGAAATAAACAAACTATGATAACTACTCACTATGGTTGCTGCCTGAATTTTCATTGAAAGCCGTGATGATTAAAATGGTTAATTGGCTACCTATTAATTTATTCTAACATGTATAGTATAGGTATAAAAATACCCACACAAATTAAAGGTCATTTGCAATTATTTGATGATTTTATGAGAAAATGTGTTAAAGTTGCTACTATGACAAATTCTGTGTTTATAACATGAAAAAGTTGGATTAAATCATATTCTCTGAATTTGGATGCTAAAGGATGTTCTTAAGAATTCTAAGACACGTATGGTTGTAATGGAATTGGTCCCGCATCAATTGAATCAATATAAAAATAATGGTGTAAATTCTAAGTTAAATGAAATTTTGTTGGGACAAATTTTAGTATATTGGCTTGGATGATTTTTAATAAATCATGGTTTTATGCTTTGGCTCTAAAAATGACATGGATCTATGAGAAATCCATAGGAGTGGCTTTGTAAATTGGCATGAAAATTGGATGTGAATTGATAGCCCATTTGTGTTTTATAAGTGAAGTATATGTTGCTAGAATAAGCAGTGAATAATAAGTGACTTACCTAACTTTGAGAATTTAATTCTAAAGTTAGGGTGAATGATTTGAGCTCTAAATTAGTATGCTCATCATTTGGTATGTTTGGATCATAGATAAATTTTTTATTTCTTGGTTTCATGGTTTAGTACTCATAGGAGGGTTTCTAAACCATTCTACTGCTATTTTTATATTGCTGTTTTGTTCAATGTGTTGTGTGTTGTCATATGAGTGTATGGTGATATGACTATGCTTAACGGATTTTATGTTTATGCATGCATTATTGTCCTAATCTTAAGCACATTTTGAAATGAAGTTGGCTTCACTAGAGATATGATATAAATATGAGAATGATGGTTTTTCTTTAGTTTGGTACATCATTTTGTTTGATGTATGCATAATATGTTTTTGGGTACGTATCTCTTTGAGATGGAATTATGATTTCCTTAATTTTGAGAGTTAAGTGTGATTAATGATTAAGAGGGTTTCCTTGATTTTCTTTGGCTATGCTTAAGTGAGAATTGATAATAATAAGATTTGATATTTGGTTTAGGAGTTACCAGCTCCCAAGTCTAAGCTCCTTCAACTTTAGGCTCTCAGTACCTCTACTTTCAGGTGAGAAATAAGTGATATAGTAATTTGGTAAGTCATGAGGTTATTTTAAAATGTATCATGCACTAAAAGGGTTTTGATTAGAGATAAGACATATAATCATGTTTTAGACGAAGATATGTTCATGAGCTTTCAAAACCTTATATATATGATTTAAGCATATTGATGTTATTACATATTTCACGAACATGATATTCAAATAAAATCATGGAAATGCTATTGTTATGAAATGTTATGAAATGTTATGTAAAAGTATGAATTTCAATATGATGTATAAGTATGAAATTTTTTCAGGTTATGTCCTTCGGTATGATTTGAACTCGGCCAGTAGTGGTTAAAATTACTAGCTTTCCATGGAAAACGTTATATGATTGGCCATTAAAAGTGGCATGGACTCTATTGTATGCGCCTTTTTTGGGAACAGCCAACTTGTGGGGGATGCCTATGTCCCCTTGTGGCTGTAAGGGAGTACATCTCGTCCTTGGAGTGGATTGGGTAGAGGGTGAAAAATTGATTCATCGCCTAGATTAGGTCTAGAAACCATATTGGGCCTTTTGGATCACTCATTTACATACATAGGTCTACATACTAGATTATGAGTCCAGAGTTTGTCTACAACTTGGAAAGATGTTAGGCACCCAAAATAGTCCAGTTGTGGACTGGCCTCCATTATGTGTTACTAGGCATACTTAGATAAAGAAGTTATTAAAAGAGCCATAATCCTTAACTTGAACATACATCATGCACTTAATAAAATAACACACACAATATGTTAATGATTACATCACAATATAAAAAGAAAACAAATAAAACACAATTAAACAAAATAAATTAAAAATGGAAAGTTAACAATTAAATATAACACACCAGGAAAAAAGATCAAATAAACCAAACATGCCAAAAAGACTTAAACAAACATGGAAAATAATTAAACACAGATAATTAACCTAAATAGAGTCAAACATAATCAAATAACATGTGAAAAATGATTAAAACAATAAAAACGAGATTTTGCCCTCATCTAGGTTTGGGATGCATACACATACTCAATTATGCATATGCATGGTCGAAACCATGTGCACGCATACTTAATGATGCATACGCATCTTTTAGCCCAGAAACTATAAAATCACATTTTTATGATTTAATCAAAAGCAAAACTAAAGAAACATATGAAAAACCCTAACAATAAATATGATCAATTACATCATGGTTAGATTTACAAGAAATATAACAACAAATAAAATAAATACAACAATTAAACTAACGTCAAAACAATCAAATAAAATACATGTCAATAATTAAACTGACATCAAAATAAATAACATGTTAATATAACATAAGAACCAAATAAAATCACAAAAACAATTAAGGACAGATTATAAGCAACCTAAAATCATATTGATACATATCAAAAGAATTAAAAACAACAAATAAAACAAATACAACAATTAGAAAAACTATATTAATAAACTCATGTGAATCATACTAAACCAAAAAAAAAAAAAAAAATCATGGAAAAAATGCTCACCTTGCTTAAGATTATGAGTATAGAGATTGTTTGACCGACCCCTTAATGCCTATAACACAAAGATTAGATTGAGAGGACAAGAATAATCAAAGAACAAAAAAGTTTTTAGGGATCACTACTTAAGAACAAATTAGTTTTGAAAAGGTTTTGAGAAATCAAATTAGAACATTAGTTTCTGCCTTAGAACTAACTAAAGAGAGGTTTTGAATCTGTAAAAAACGTGCTAAGGTGTTGTGTATGAGTTTTAGAAAAGAGAACTAGGGTTTTAGAGATGATGGAGGCAAAAAATAAACTCTCTCTAGCTAGAGTTTTGATTGGAGACATAAGATGAGTATTTATAAGTTAAAATTAGGGTTTTCGAGGCTATTTAGAGGTCTTTGGACATTCCCAAGGGTTTAGGGGCTGGCCCACATCAAAGATTGATGTTTTGGGCCCTTATAAAAGAAGTTCCATTGCCCAGAAAATGAGTGTGTGTACACACACTTGATTCCTGTGTATGCGTACTATAAATTTGACTACTCTGATGGCCCGAATTCAAACAGCCATAACTCACTTAAAATAAATTCAAATTAGGGAAAATTTGTATTCAAATTGAAGCCCAAGATGTATACTTTCCAATGAAACTAACCTCACTTAGAAATTATTTGTGGATCAAAAGTTATGGTCAAAATAGTGAGCAAATGTCATTTTTCAGCATTGTTTTCAAAGTGATTTGAGCACTTTTGAGTTATGATTACTTCTAGACTATTGTAAACTCTTTAATTACTTTGGTTGATGTATGTCAAACTCATCATTAGGGCTGGGGACCAAAATTTATTATCGGATACAAAATGAGGTGTCTACAATTGCCCTTTTTTTAACTTTGGTTGCACTACAAGTATAGTTAAAAGTCTAAAGAGACAAACATGCAAGCAATTGTGCAAGCATGGGGGCGCGCTTAAAGAAGGTGATTAGTGCAATTCTAACAAGAAGTGTGAAAAACCACATGAGACATAAAAGAAAGTATGAGCTGTTTTCGAGTTTTAAGGACTTCACCTTCATGACACACATACATGCAAGTAATCATGAAAACAAGAAATGTACCTTAAGAGACATTAAAGAAATCTGAGATGCTTTCGAGTTTTAAAGACTCTACTTTTGAGTTTTAAGGACTCTACCTGAAGTTGGGGGAACCACTTTAGTAAGCAATTTACGTCCAAACACAAATAGACCACTTAAGAATGAGAAATTTACGCTAAAGGGACCACTCAACTAAGCAATTTCTATCCAAACGCAAGCAAATCACTCAAGAATAAGCAATTTACGCCAAATAGACCATTCGACCGAGCAATTTACATCCAAAAACAAACAGGCCACTCAAGAATGAGCAATTTACACCAAAGACACAAGTAGTCATACATGACTCACACAAACACACAATCGCACAAGGTTTGCAAAAACAAACACACAAGATTTATGCAAACATGCAAAAATGCAAAACATACACAGACTCACATAAGAAAAAGAACACACATTCACACAAGAGTGAAGCAAATAAACACACAAGGCTCACATAAACATCAAAGAAACATGTGATAAATAAATAAAAAAAAAACTATAAACAATCACACACAACTTACATGAACAACGAAGATGTATGCAAAAGTTTAGTAACACAAAACATAATCACACAAGACTCGCATCAAACACCAAAGATGCATATGATTACAAAAGATAACAACATGGATGAACACAAAAACAAATGGGCAAACAAGCATAACAAAACATGCAAACACACATGATGCTAAACAAGATGGGCCTAGGGCCCAAGACAAAACAAGGATGGGCCTAAGGCCCAACACAAAGCAAGAAAAGGCCTAAGGCTCAAATAAAGTATGAGATGGGCCTAAGGCCTAAGATGAAACGAGGACACAAAAAAAGCAAACAAAAATGTGAAAAACCACATGAGAATATGATTTTAAAGAGTATATATGATTTTTTTTAATAAGAATATATATGATTTTAAAGAGTTAATATTAAGTTTAATAACATTGTAAGAAATGAAAGAAACACAGTCTAAAAGGTTTTTGTTATATTATTCTGATAAGAAAAAGTACAATTATTTCTATAAAAAGTATGTAAGTTGATGATGGATAAAATCAGTTTGGTTGAACACTTCGGCTTCGGTGGGCTACGGCGTTTGCAGAGGCCTGTAAAAGAAGAAAAAAATCAAAGGATGACCGGGGTGGACCGGCCAAATATCCTCCGATGGTGAAGTTAGTGTCTTCCCTTGTATGGAGTTCTAACTGTATTGTGTGTAAAGATCTCAGAATATCATACCTTTACATAGTTCGGACCGGTTCTTATATAGGGTACTTTAGGGCGGTTATTGGTTCAATAACTTCCCCCAGATTTGTGGAATCCGGACATAACTTCTTCAACGGCTATAAAAATCATAACCGCTGCTGGAAGCTACATACTTGGGAGAAATTGACGGCGATGAACACGGGTTGATTAACTGCTTCAGAATTTGCTAAGTATCGTGTGGTCGTCCATGTGCAATGCTTATGGACGACCCTTTGTCATGCTGTTCTTTGGTCGTCCATGCGATTCATCCGTGGACGACCCTTTTGACTTGATTACGGGGTCTACCCAATTGGTCGACCTCTGTGGGAAGAGAGGTCTGGACGAATAGGAGATGGCCTAGTTGCTTGCCAAACTGCATGTCATGGACGACCCCTCTGGACGAACCACATGTGCCATTTTTCGCTATCCCATCATAAGTTATTATTATGAATAGAATAAAATACTATGCATGAAAATATGTTCTCCTATCTGAATATCCATAAAATTAAATGCTTTGGTTTATACGCATTCTTATTAAATTCTCATGTAACTTAACCTTACTGACCTGTGTAGCTCACTCTTTTCACTCTTTTAGTTAATAGGTTTTATCTTGGAGCAGAGGAAGCCTTAGTCAAGTTTTGAAAGGAGCTGGTTTTAGTTTTAAAAGTACAATCCTATTTTGGTAGTTTGATGTTTAGCTCTATAGTATTATGTATTTTAGGATCTATTGATGGGACTTGTATATTTTAGTTTAATCAAAGATGTATTATGTGAAAGTACGAAATTTGAGTAATTGGTGGATTAAGTTATTCCTTAAGTATAGTGTAGATGTTCTAAATATCAAGTGAAAATTTTATATCAAGAAAGTAAAGAAATAAGAATGAAAAAAGAAAAAGAAAAGAGGAAAGCTTTTGTTTAAAGTTTAGTTAGTTCTTTTTAATTTCAGTGTAAGGACACGTAAATTAGGGGTCCAAACCCACCTAGAATAGTGAAGCTTGTACCACCCAACTAGGCCCAAATAGATATATTTGTTTAGAGAGTGGATAAAATAAGTCAGGCTCAAGTTTGAAGATTCAAACAGGAAGGGAATGAACAGAAGTTAAAAACAAGTATATTGATGGTTTCTTACAAACTCACTCGAGGACGATGTTCTTATGCAAGGTTACACACTGTTCTCTCTCTTCCTATTGTTCTTGTTCTAATCTCTTTTTCTTGATTTTTTGCGGGGGCTTCATCTGGAAGTTCTCTTCCTTTATATACTCCCATGCTTCTTGCATCCTAGCCCTCCATCTGCAATCCTCTAGTTCCTCCTTAGGACATTTGTCCCATTAGACTCCTGTTGAATGTGGTAGAAGGAGCTGCTTAGCTATGAACCTATTGTTCAAGGGTCATTTCCTCATCAATGTAGCTAATAAAATTGTTGCCAACCATTTAATGCGGAGGTAGTAGGTAAGCTTTCACAGGAAACTTCTCTCAACTACCTTCACTCTCTCTCTAAACGTTATTCTCTTCGTCTAGATTTCTAGGAGGTATTTTGTCTCTTCCCCTCCTTTCCACGGGCAACCCCACTCCTCAGGCTTAAAGTGCTTTCTCCATGTTGAGGCTCATTTTTTTTAAAAAAAGCCCAACAGGCCCAAGGCCTAGAGTTGCGGACAAACTGAAAGAAAAAGAAAAAAGAAAAGAGAAGGCATATGAATGGTTTAAGGGTCCATGAGATGGGTTCAGAAGAAGCAAATGGGCTTGAATAAGCCCGGAAAGAAAAAAAAGAAACAAATCTGTGGAAAGGATAAGGGAAAAGGAAGAATGGGCCATAGCAGGCCCACTGTAATAAGAAAAAAAGAAAAGAGAAAGTAACAGGCAAATGGGGAACCCATAAGCCTAAAGGAATAAAGTTTATAGAGAAAATTGGGCCAAGAAAGCCCTAAGTGAGTTAGCAAAATCCATGTGTGAAACAAAATCAACGGGCCAGGGATGCCCATAAGAAAAACAAGGGACATTGGAGCCTGCAAGAAATAGAAAAGAAGCCCAGCAAGCATACTAGGCTACGGAGAAGAAAAAAACACACAGCAGGTTCGAAAGGGCCCAGCAGGATTGAGTTGAGCAGCAAGAGTAACAAACATGGCACGGCAGGAGGTGCAAAGTCACAAAGCAAAACGCCCAAACTAAAGGGAAGCCCACTACGGAGCTCAACCCTCCAAAGAAAGAGACAACACATGGACATTGGCCTGTTGGGAAAACAACCCACATCAGAAAATGCCAAAAAGCGCACGGTAAGATATGCGCGCCCATTTTCAGACCTCGACAAATGAATGAAACACCAATAAGGTAACGCATGCGAACGACCCAGGCATCATCAGCCTATACCCAGCCACTATGGGAAAGGGTGACGTCTTGGGTGAGGGCATGGTCTGGCGGTGGGGAGAGGAGCGGGGACCCATTCTACGTTTCTTGCCCAGACTCTTTCGGAGGGCACAGTCCTGCTGGAATGACATGCCACCTAAAAGAGGCAAGGGTGGGTAAGGACCGCTGGGTGCATGCCATGAGAGACCGAGAGAGAGAGAGGACACACTGGACGAAGTAGAAAACGAAGCTTCGTTGTCTGAAAGCCACGGGTCGATGGTGGATCAGAACCATTTTGACTTGGTAAGCGAATGGCAAAAGGCTACGATAGTAGAATAAGGCCATAGAAAGGCTAGAACAGTAAAATCGGCCACGACAGGCCCTATATAAGGGACCCGTGGCTGTGTGCAAAGGAAAACGGGGGGAATAAAATTAAATGCTTTGGTTTATACGCATTCTTATTAAATTCTCATGTAACTTAACCTTACTGACCTGTGTAGCTCACTCTTTTCACTCTTTTAGTTAATAGGTTTTATCTTGGAGCAGAGGAAGCCTTAGTCAAGTTTTGAAAGGAGCTGGTTTTAGTTTTAAAAGTACAATCCTATTTTGGTAGTTTGATGTTTAGCTCTATAGTATTATGTATTTTAGGATCTATTGATGGGACTTGTATATTTTAGTTTAATCAAAGATGTATTATGTGAAAGTACGAAATTTGAGTAATTGGTGGATTAAGTTATTCCTTAAGTATAGTGTAGATGTTCTAAATATCAAGTGAAAATTTTATATCAAGAAAGTAAAGAAATAAGAATGAAAAAAGAAAAAGAAAAGAGGAAAGCTTTTGTTTAAAGTTTAGTCAGTTCTTTTTAATATTAGTGTAAGGACACGTAAATTAGGGGCCCAAACCCACCTAGAATAGTGAAGCTTGTACCACCCAACTAGGCCCAAACAGATATATTTGTTTAGAGAGTGGATAAAATAAGTCAGGCTCAAGTCTGAAGATTCAAACAGGAAGGGAATGAACAGAAGTTAAAAACAAGTATATTGATGGTTTCTTACAAACTCACTCGAGGACGATGTTCTTATGCAAGGTTACACACTGTTCTCTCTCTCTCTCTTCCTACTGTTCTTGTTCTAATATCTTTTTCTTGATTTTTTGCGTGGGCTTCATCTGGAAGTTCTCTTCCTTTATATACTCCCATGCTTCTTGCATCCTAGCCCTCCATCTGCAATCCTCTAGTTCCTCCTTAGGACACCTGTCCCATTAGACTCCTGTTGAATGTGGTAGAAGGAGCTGCTTAGCTATGAACCTATTGTTCAAGGGTCATTTCCTCATCAATATAGCTAATAAAATTGTTGCCAACCATTTAATGCGGAGGTAGTAGGTAAGCTTTCACAGGAAACTTCTCTCAACTACCTTCACTCTCTCTCTAAACGTTATTCTCTCCGTCTAGATTTCTAGGAGGTATTTTGTCTCTTCCCCTCCTCTCCATGGGCAACCCCACTCCTCAGGCTTAAAGTGCTTTCTCCAGAGGAACGAGCGATGGTCTCAGTGGTTTTATCCTTCCTCGGTCCTCAGGCCTCCACAATCAGGCTCAAGCTTAATATTAGCATGTCAGTCATAGTTACAAATCCGAGTATTTGGTTTGGGTCATTACAATAGTAGTTTTCAATTTTCAAGGACCAACTTAGGTTCCCTAATAAAGTAGCAACTAAAATAGAAATTGGCCCAAAATATAGGAACCAAATGTATTTTCCTCTATGTTTTAATACCCATAACTTTTAGATGATCATAAGTTCAATTAATTATTTTATATTTAACTATATTAGCACCTAGTATGTGTGCATGTGCGTGTGTGTGTGTGTATATATACAAATATATCAAACCTCAAGTTCACAAGGTTATTTGCAAACACATTTTTATGTTTGAGTTTGGCTTGTTTTAAATAATTGTTTAGCTTAAACTTACTTTATTTGCTAAATAAACACAGACAAGCCTTTCCTAAGTAAAGCTCAAATTATTCAAAAAGAGCTCAATTTACAACCCTATCTAAAACATCTATTAGCAACTTACTACTTCAGTTCTTTTTCTCGCTTCTTTTTCGTTGTCTGAAGCGCTGACCCCAAATCCAATCAAATGCACAAGTAAACAAAAATGTGATAACTTGTTATTCCAGCAGTGCTTCCCATGCAATATACATCATATTTGCGGACCTCATGCGAGGCTAAAATCATATACACGAATCAACTTCATGACTGCAATTGATACAGAACAAGTAATCCTATAAAACGGTAGTGAAATCAAATAGAGAAATAACTGAATCCTTCTAAAGTTCCAAATTCCCAAATTGATCAGGACAGATAATCATCTGTTTTTACATTCCAACTACATTGCCATAAAGTTGAACAGCTTGTAAACCCTCAAGACGCTTGACAACATCCTTCATGGAAGGACGCTTATCAAGTTCTATTTGAATGCAGCGCATGGCAAGCTCAGTTATCATTATTCCATCAGAAGCATAAAAGCCAGGGTCTTCAACGAGGCTTTCATGCACAAGATAACGATTAGGCCTATAGTGCTTAATTCCAGGCCCAACGGTAAACCAAAGTCTTCAGAGTATCTTCCTTGTCCACAATTCTTTTTGTTATTAGCCCCAGGAGAACAACTCCATAAGAGAAGACATCGTGGTAGGTTACCTCAAATCCACGTTCCTCTGGTCCACCTGACAAACTCAATAATCAATTTCCAGTGAGTAAGAAATACTCAAAAAAACATAGTTTTTCTAGATAAATCCATTAGTGTAAGCCGTTAGAGGCTCTTATTATAATGCTGTTATAGCTCGTCAAAACATGACGAATGCTTTACATTGTATACAGCCTGGTCCATAATGAAGTTGTCCAACTCCTACGGCATAAAAATTAAGAGAGAAGAAAAGAAAGAAAATTGAATACTAATACTAGATGAACAAATCTAAAAGCATGCATTGAATTGAAAACATGTAAGTAACTTCAAGCCTCAATACCTAAGGGGAAGTCTTCTGGATCATCATAGCCAACAGTCAACAATTGCTCTTTGGGGCGTGTCAGCTTACCAAGAATACCTCCACTCATAGTTGAAAAGTCAAATATCTTTGGGTTAATGCTGTTATAGCTCGTCAAAACATGACGAATGCTTTACATTGTATACAGCCTGGTCCATAATGAAGTTGTCCAACTCCTACGGCATAAAAATTAAGAGAGAAGAAAAGAAAGAAAATTGAATACTAATACTAGATGAACAAATCTAAAAGCATGCATTGAATTGAAAACATGTAAGTAACTTCAAGCCTCAATACCTAAGGGGAAGTCTTCTGGATCATCATAGCCAACAGTCAACAATTGCTCTTTGGGGCGTGTCAGCTTACCAAGAATACCTCCACTCATAGTTGAAAAGTCAAATATCTTTGGGTTGCAATCCTAAACATCACATTAAAAAGTCAAGGATAAAGCAAAAAAAAGAGTAAAAAGAGAGAAAAAGATGGATTTACTGATAGCTATCAAGAGTCAATTACTGAACTTGATCAAGAATTATATGAGCTGCGTTAATGTTGCGCACTAAATAGGGCTTTTTTGGATCATGAAGAAATTCAAGTGCGCGAGCAAATCCAAGAGCCACTTTAATCCTTTGAAGCCAAGTAAGACTACCTAAACACAAACATAAGGAATTTAATGACAGTAATAACAATTTATCTACAAAAGTAAAAATTATAACCTCACTACCAAATTTTAACATATTTGGATAAATACAACCAATTCACTACGTTCCAACAAAAGTCCAATGTATTTACCATATTACAACTGAATCACCTGTGACTAGGGGTGTCAAATGAGTGGGTTTGGGGTGGGCATAATTGGGTTGGGTATAATTGGGTTGGGTATATAAAACTCATTCACCCATTAAAACCCATTTAACTAATTGCTTTTAACCCAAACCCAACCCAACTCAATTATAATGGGTAAACTCCAACCCACTCAATTATCAAAATTACTAAAATGCCTATAAACACATTAACAGCTCAGCAACTGGAAAATGGAGAAATAAGATAAGAAACTATAAGTGGTCCAGCGTTTGGTTGCTGAGAAAAAAAAGAAAACAAAAATAAAAGAAGACAAAACCTCTATTCCGCGTTTGGTTGCCAATAAAATGATAGAGAAAATGGGAAGAGAAATTAAAAAAATGAGAAATCCAGATCTCTCATTATTCAAATGCCAGCAAAACACCAACATTAAAATTAAGCAAACATCATTTTCCTTCCATTACCTCCGTGAAAACACTGAAATAAATGAGAGCTTGGTTTTTTTTTTTTTTTTTTTAAATTATGAAAAGGGCTTGGTTGAATTTGAGTATATTGTATTTGGATTAAATGGGGTTCAATGAGTTTTTAGTTAAAACCCAATAATCATTGGGTCTAATTGGGTTGATGCCCATTTAACCCGACTAACAATTGGGTGAGTTTGTGTTCAATTAGAGTGAGTGGACATATGAGTTTGGGCTTACTTTGCCACCCCTACTTGTGACCTCAAAATAAAAATAGGTTTTTTCTTGAAAAAACCAACCCTGGGACCCCCCAAAAAAATAAATCTTACACCACCAGTTGGACAATCCCATGTTTTCCAAGATGCTTCATCCATAATATAAATCCACATTCAAGTTTGAAAAAAATGACAATTAATAGATTTTAAAGTAAAGCAGGAACAAGGAGAGAAGTTAAAATATAAAATTAGAGTGGATTTGTGATACATATCAAATGCCAATTTTTTTAAATTGGTAAGTTACTCATACACCGAATGGGTCTTAAACCCACAACTTCACCCTCCACATAGCAGTTGTAAAGGGAAGAGGTGGTAGTTGAGCTAGAACTCATTGGCAATTTTAAGATATGCTATTTTCAATAATTTGGGAGTCTTATTCTATTACACCAAAAATTGAGATATAGTAAAAATCTAGCGCACCACCAAAATTATATTTAGTTTTATACCGATTGATTTGAATTAAAATGACACTTCTCCTATAACAATGGATTGGGCACAAATGAGACATTTAGATGGAGCCAATCTTATAGCAAAAAAATAGAACAACAATAGTAATACCTGTGGTAGCCAAGTTATGAACAGTATCCAAAGGATTGAGGTCATAAACAACAGCTTCAAGGAAGCGTCTATTAGAATAGCCTAACAAATTTACTACGTTTGGATGTTGTTTTGCACTTGGTTGTGTTAAAAACATTACTTCTTCCTGTCACAAATCGTGTAAAAAAAATGATCACTTCCAAATGCGAAAACAGGAAACACAAAAAATAATTGCAAGAACTTAATTAAGTAAAAAACATATATACATTAGTACTTTCATTTGCGTTGAGATAACACGATGATCGTAGAGTATAATCCCAAATCTTCACAGTGACAACCCAATCTTCAAAAGGAAGCCAACCATGTCGGATTGTCCCACGGTACAGTTTGCTAAATAAGGTTTCTCCAATCAAATTTTTTTCATTAAAATTGTCAGTCATATCAGCCAATTCTTCCATTGAATATAAGAGCGGCTTGTGAGATCCTACCCAACATAACACAGGAGATACAGAATTTCTTCAATTATTTAAATAAAACAGAGAGAGAGAACGAAAGAAAGAATGAATGAATGTAGATTAATGAGAATAATGTAAACAAACCCCAATAAAATAAAAACGCAACTGATTGATAGAAAGTAGATACCAATGGAAGGAAGAGATTTATGGACAGGCAAAACGCGGGGTGGAGCGAGACGGTCGCGTTGTATAACTTGCTCTCTATGTTCAAGAAAAGCCTTTTGGTAGATTAACGATTCCCTGGTTTCCGCTTCCATTCTTCTCAGCAACAAACAACACCAAAACCCTAATTCTTTAAAGTTTAAACTTCTCTTCTCTCCTCTCGCTCCTTTGTCCTTCCTATTAGTACTCACTACTCAGTATTTCCCATCCTTTACTCCGACTCGGACACCAACAAATATATACCGCATGTAAAGGCTTTTTTTAATTTTAAATAAAATAAAATGTAAAGTACTATTTTAATTCTTACATTATCAAAAGTTTGTTTTTTACCCCTAAATTTTAAACAGTTCATATTTTATCTCTAAATTATTAAAAAATTCATATTTCATTCTTAAACAATTGAAAATATTTTATTTATATCCTTAAATTTTACTAAAAGTTTGTTTTTCATCCTTAAATTATTAAAAAAAAAAAATTCTTTATTCTTATTTTTGTCTTTATACTATTCAAACAAACTGTTAGTAAAGTTATTCTAAAAAAAAAAAAAAACTGTTAGTAAAGTTTAGGGGACCAAAATAGTGTTTTACCCTAAAATAAAAGTTGAGAATATCTATATCTATACTATCATTTAAGACGCTTTCCATATTTGAAATCCTGAATTTTGATGTCCAAATTCCTTCAAAATTATCCGTTTGTAAAGGTTAAATGATAGGGTTAGATAGGTAAGATTACTAATTAAAAAAAAAAAAAAAATTGCCTACAAAAATGGGAACACTCCCACTAAGTACTAACCCACTTATTCTAAACAATCCGTACATTTTTTTTCTTTAAAGAAAATTAGAAAAACTAAGTTAAATAACACAGTTTTTTAATATTTTATTTAAAATAAAAAATAAAAACACCCTTACGTTTGGTAAAAAAAGACTCAATTAAATAGATATATAAACTTTTGATTTCACTCTCCCACATTTAACCCCCATAAAAACTCCTACAATTTAAAATGCTCTTTTTATTTATTTATTTATCAAATTTAAAATGCTCTTAATCTTTATATATCTCTATATATTCACAGAATTCAAAAAGTTAGTTATAGTTTCAAAAAAATGTTAAAAATATCCCTAATCTAATTAGATAATCCTTATTCTTAAAAAATAAAAACTGGGGTTAAAATTGTAATTCAAAAAAATTAAAAAAAAAAAAAAAAAAAACCTACCAGAGAAACTTTTCCTTAAAAATTAGGACATTCTCTATTTAAATTTAAATATATCACACACACATTTGATTCATTTTTTCCTAGAAACTAGAACACACTAAACCCAGCATTGTACTCTATTTCAATTTCTAAATTTTAGTTTCTTAAAATTCATTTATGTGTAACCTTACTAACAATAAATAAATTCAAATTAAAAAATTACATTAAACTCAAAAAAAAAAAAAAAAAAAAAGCTTCATCGCACGTGTGGAGTGCGTGTGATGAGGTTAGTGTGTGTGTGTGTGTATTCTTTAATATCTATACTATATATCTATATCTATCTTCTATAGAATCTATATCTAAACTACTTTTTAAAGGTGTCTCATTTTTGTGGTTTGAAATTATCTATGCAATCTAGGTTTAAATAGAGACAAAATGGGTATTCCTAGATTGGAATATGAATGGTTCCAATTCTCCCATATTCCTTTAATCACTAGAATACTTTGCCTAGGTTTTTAATTTCATTTTTGATTTACATGTTTCTTTGTTTTTCTTTTATTTTTCTTTAATGAGTTAGAATATAATAAATGAGAAATCCCATTCCCATTCCCATATATCAATTTATAAGGTAAAAAATAAAAAGAAAAAAAGAAAAAAAAAAGAGTTAAAATGCAAAATTGACCTTCTAAGTTTCACTAGAATTCATTTTAGTCTTTTTACTTTCTTTTTTTTTTTATTCATTTAAGTAGTTTCAACTTTATTTAATTAGGGCATCTTCATCAACTTCTGCTAAAAATTTTTAAAATAAAATTATGAAAATATTTTTCAATCATTAATTAGATTTTTTTTAATATAAAATTTTTGAAGAAATTAATTAAAAATTCGCACAATTAACCGCAACATTTTATCAAAGTTTATCANAAAAATGTGGTTCTGATTTCTTTTTTAAGCATGAAAAGTTACTAATGAACAAGGAATATATTAACCCTACATCAGTAGTAGAAACTATGCTTCAAGAATTATGGTAATGGTACATAATACAACTTCCTGGCAATCACTTAGAGAGAAGTTTAAGCAATAAACATCTAAACCTCTCCTCGATAATTAAAAGCAAAACTAGCTTTTAGCTGTTTTTGCAGTGTATCCAACCAAGAACATTCAAGTACTTGGATCCAAACAATTCCCTTTCCTGGGCATAGGCATAGCAGAGCATTATGATGGTTGTTGATAAGCTGAAAACCACCACATCAGATCTCTTAAAGTTCTCCGATTGTGGTAGATATCAATCTTCAGCAAGACATGAGAAGAAGCTCTCAATAGTCAGTGCAAAGCAGGAGAGTGATATCTCCATTTGCCTGCTTTTCTTCTCAATGGGCAATGCCAGGCCAGTTGGGAACTCTACAAGTGCATAAAGGGTTATTTGTAAAGCAAAAGCATGCATTTACCATTGGAATTTTGCATCTCTTGAAAATCCTAAAAGGCAGGCATGTCCACACCCTGATCATAACAATAATAATGGGATTTCTGAATATCACAGATCATTTTCTCAATGATTAAACTTTTGTCTTTGCTATTAAAATTTTAAAAAAGTAATAATAATAAGAATACACCTGCATAATTACCAATCATGAAATATAGTGAAGTAATCAATATATCATATTATATATAATAAAAGTTGGGCTTAGACGCCGTGGTTGCGCCAAGTGGCGGCACCAAATTGTAGAAATTTTCTTAGATTTTTAGATTTTAAGAAAAAATATATATATAAGTTTTTGTCAACTATAAATTCTAAGTGGATATAATTTTTCTTTAATTATAATTTCCAAGTGGATAAAAATCTTAATTAGATTGAAGATAACTGAATAAAACTAAATAGACAAACTTATGAAAAATAAATAAATAAAAAAGAAGAAGAATTTGATCACAATTGGAATACTAAACCCAGCAGTATTAGGAGACCAGCAGACAAATAGTGCTAAAAAGAAGGAGGGATTTTGATGAATACTAAACCAGACTTCTTGTTGAAATTTCTTTATCAGAAGCAAGGTTTCAAGAGGTAAAGAATTATGCAACTTTCTTATTTTCTAATTACTATACTACACATTTATATATATAACCAAAAAAAAAAAATGTCATGTGTTGATTCTCAAATACCAATTTCAAATAGATAATACTAAGACAAATAAATAAATAAATAATTCTACCACTTATCAAGCAAACGTTTTTTTTTTTAAAATTGTTTTACTAATAACCAAATATCCGAACCATGCATATTATACAATATACAATAATTGACCTATAAACTTATAAAAAAAAAAAAAAAGCAGAGGAAAAATCAATTTATAACAATGTTATCTATTTCTTTTGTGTTTATCCAAAAATAAATAGAGGAAAGTTGATAACAAAAAGTAAAATTTTGTATTTATCCAAAGATTAGTAGAGGAAAAGTTGATAAGAACAATTAAGATTTTGTATCTATCTAAAAAAATTGCTGCTATTTTTGCTTACTTTCAAGTATATCTAAAACTTGCGATTAGATCATAGGGAATAAAAATCAATTGGAAAAAAAATTATAAATATATTTGCTCCACCTCCCTCAAACTTCTCATTCGGATTGTTCATGAAGGTTATATTTTATGTATTCTTAGTTTTTTTTTTTTTTTTGGGTATATATTTTTAGTTGGATGGTTTTGTTCTATTATGGAAGTACATATTATTTATACTACAACTAACTATATTGGAACTCTTTGAAGCTATAGAGTTTGAAGGGAACTTTGAAAAGCTTAGTTATTTTGACCATCTCTATTTGGCCATGGAGGGAGGCATGTACATTTTTGTGGAGTCATGGATGCTATATATTTTCATGGATCATTAAGATTTTTATTCCATAATTGGTAAGTATGATCAATCCTCATTACTTCTGGTATGTATTCTTTATTCTTTTGCCTAAATTTTCTTAGGAGAAAAAAATGGAAGTATTCATGTTATTGGAATTTTGAAAGTGATTATTTACAATAAGCTTGAATTGTCAAAACTTAATTAACTAGATCTTCATCAACCATAATCTATTGGAATATGATCACAACAAGGATTCTCAAGTGAGATAAAAACCTTAAAAATTAAGGTTAGTTGGCTTAGCAATAAAGATTAGTTGGCTTAGCAATATAGATCTTCATTTACTCATAATATAGATTGTTGTTCACAAAATTAGCCTAGAAGGATGTGCAAACCTCACAAAAAGGTATTACTTTTTAATTCTTATTACATCTCAATGCTAATGAAGCTATTTTCAATTATCGATGCAAACTTATTGCCAAGGTCTTAACTCTTAGTATTTCTCAAAAATATTTCTTGAAGTTTATATTTACACATTTGTTTTGATAGGTTGAAATTCGATGCCTCCTCCCTTGCTTTCAAATACAAAAATTCAATTCTTATGTAAATCTCACTACTTTTATTTATTTATTTTGTTTAGTAATTTGGGTTGTTTATAATTCTTAACTATTAAATTGAGTTTACCAATTAAATATATGTTATTATTTAAATTTAATTTAATTAAAAAATATTTATTATTTTCTTTAGATTACACATGATTCTTGATTAAGTCGTGCATCGCACGGGCATAATACTAGTATATATATAAAATCAGAGACCTTATATGAGAGTGCATGAGGTCCTGCCATGTGGCACTCTAAAATTGCATTTAACTTTTTTTTACCTTTTTTTATTAATTTTTTTTTACTGTTACCCAATAAATCATAATAACTTATTTTTACTATTATATAAATTTAGCATTTTTTACCTCTTTTTATTAATTTTTTTTTTTACTGTTACTCAATAGATCATAGTAACTTATTGCATTTAATATTTTTTACCTTTTTTCATTAAGTTTTTTTTACTATTACCTAATAAATCATAGTAACTTATTTTTACTATTATATAAATTTAGCATTTTTTACCTCTTTTTATTAAGTTTTTTTACTGTTACCCAATAGATCATAATAACTTATTTTTATTATTATATTGATATGAGTTGTTCTTAACAAGTAGATCAATTAGACCAAAAGTTATTCACTATAAAATTGATTACCTTTTAAAGGTAGACCAAACCTGATGAAAAACTTAGGCCAAATTCTTATCTTACATATTATGACCAAAGTTTAACTATTTTCACGTGTAAATCAAAACAAAAACTCTTACTCTCTTTCAAACTCTCTTTTTCCTCCCCCACATATAGATGATACTTCTAGAAAATTTCATTCTCATGAAATATCTCTTCATTTCTAATATTGCATTTAACTTTTTTTTTACCTTTTTTTATTAAATTTTTTTTTACTGTTACCCAATAAATCATAGTAACTTATTTTTACTATTATATAAATTTAGCATTTTTTACCTCTTTTTATTATTATTATTATTATTATTATTATTATTTTCAATTATTCAGCAACCTGAGGGATCTCAAGATTTATATCTATTTTTGTTGCACTGGTGATGATAACGAATTTGTCTGCATAAATTGCATAAAATATTATTAATAGACAAAAGCATATTGAATTGAAATTGGGGAAAAATGAAGAAATATTTTAGAGAATGAAATTTTCTAGAAGTATCATCTATAGTAGGGGAGGAAGAAGAGAGTTTGTAAGAGGGTAAGAGTTTTTGCTTTGATTTACACATGGGAATGGTTAAACTTGGTCATAATATGTAAGGTAAGAACTAGATCAATTTTTCATAAGGTTTGGTCTACTTTTAAAAGGTAATCAATTTTATAGTGAAGAACTTTTGGTCTAATTGTCAAGAACAACTCATATCAATATAATAGTAAAAATAAGTTAATATGATCTATTGGGTAACAGTAAAAAAAATTTAATGAAAAAATGTTAAAAAAAAGGTAAATGCAATAAGTTACTATGATCTATTGAGTAACATAAAAATAATATAATAAAAATNATATTATTTACATTAAAAAAATACATATTAATTTCAAAGTTCATTGCAAGATGTGAATTGCTATGGTATTGCAATAATAAGTAACATTGATACAACAATGGGTTGGTATTATATTTTGTGCGTACTTTGTGAAAGGAATGTCAAATTACAAATAGGACCATTTTGGTGTGCAAAATGTAAAACAAAAATAAATCTTTCTATCCCAAAATTAGAGGCACTCACATTAACTACATACTCTCCAAATATTTATAATATATTTATCTCACTATAACTACTATATATACAATTGCAAACTACTTTAGATACAGGATTCAAATTGAAGTTTTTAATGCAATAAACAAAACAAAGTTTGTGATATTCAATCGAGATGCCGAGAAAATCCTAAATAAATCTACAAGATCGAGATCTTACTGAAAAATAAACTAAGGTACAACTTATTTAAATTATTGTAAAAATATTGATATTGGAGAAGGAATCTCACGTTATTTGAAAAAAAAAATTAGGAAAAAAATGGATTTCTCTACATCATTTGAATAAATTCAATCTAAAAGATGGTTTTGAAAATTATATAGTTGCTAAGAGTTTTTATGCTCCTTCAAATGATAAAAAGGTATGGAGGGAAAAAAAAAAAAAAAACAGAATTCAACATGCTATGTTAGTTCTTTTTGCTGCACTATTCCAAAATTAACAAAAATAAAAAATTTACAAAAAACTGTCACATCATTGAAATTTAATATAAATGCAAATACCTATGAAAAATCTTAGTGACAAAGTCCAAACTTTGTAAGATCTAATTAAAAATCTCTCGATGCCAATTCATTAGTAATTAACACAAATGATGCAATAAAAGAAAAAAAATGATGAAAGCTAAAAAATTAAACAAATATGGACGGACTAAATTTCAAATGTTGAAGATGAAGAAACTGATAATGACAACAAGCGTCACTATACCACAATAATAAAGCATTGAAGATTTTTTTTTTTTTTTTTTTCGTAATGAAACTTTTTATTATATCACATAATAAAAATCAATAATATAGAATGAATTAATATGCTTTTATCAACTTTTATTATACAATATTACTCAAAGTTGTTTTCAATATTACTCATTACTTGAACAAAATAATTATAATAGATATATGTGTACAATTTATAATTGTTACTTTTTATGATGAACTCATTACTAACAAAATTTTATAATAAATATGCTATAATATATGTATAATATTTTCCAAAAACAAATTTACATAAAACATTATAACATTATCCGTGCATCGTACGGGAAACTTACTAGTATATTATAAACTTAAAACTACTTTCATTCAATTAGGGTGGGGATCCCCATAATACAGCCATATAAGGTTTATAACACCTTGGCACCAAATAACTTCTCGAGCTAGCAAGAAACAACATAAAAATAAAATTTAAATCAGGTTACAATGACAATTTACATAATTCAGATCAATTGTTCTAGATCAAGCATTATCTAATTCAATTTTTTTTTTTAGAATGTCACTACAAACCGAAATGCTGTAATTTCTTAGATAGTAACTAAGAGGGAAAATATCATCTGTCACACCACTTTGAGACATGTTGGTATCTCGAGGTTGCAGTTTCTCACATGTATCAAACTTGACGTTTAAGAAAAAGATAAAAAGGAGTTTGTAGAAAATAATAATTAAAGCACAATAATTTTGTTATGCCAGCGTAGTCACTATTTCTTTTCAGCCAACATCCTTTGGATTTAAAATTTTCCATTAGTAACTTTCACCCTTCTATTAGTTGTCTGAAGCGTTGAACCCAAATCCAATCAAATGTACCCTAACACTAAGCTCATGAGAACAAAAATGTGACAACTTCTTGACAAATACTTCCCATAAATTATGCATCACATTGGCAGACTTGGCGCTAGACTAGAACTAGGACCTTTACATATTCGGGAATCAGCTTCGTAGCTGTGCTAGATACAGAACAAGCAAACCAAGAAAAAGTGATGAAATCAAACAAAGAAAGATGGGAATCCTTCCAAATTCAGTTTTCAAATGAAACATTTTCCTTTCATGGTGAATAAATAATCTCAGCCCAGTTTATATCTGTTAAAGCATAGTAAAATCCCAGATTCACACTTCGATTACAGGACAAGTATCTTTTACCTTGGTAGAGGACAAGTATACTCTACTTTAACCCAAAGCCTAGCCTTGACTTACGTGCAAGTTGATCTCCCCCATATTTCACATTCCAACTATATCCTTCATGGAAGGACGCTTATCAAGTTCCATTTGAATGCAGCGCATGGCAAGCTCAGTTATCATTATTCCATCAGAAGCATAATAGCCAGGGTCTTCAACAAGGCTTTCATGCACTAGAGAACGATTAGGCCTATACTGCTTCCAACCCCAAAGGTAAACGAAAGTCTTCCAAGTATCTTTCTCATCCACTATTCTTTTTGCTATTAGCCCCATGAGAACAACACCAAAAGAGAAGACATCATGGTAGGTTACCTCAAATCCACCTTCCTCCGGTCCACCTGACAAGCACAACAATCAATTTGCAGTAAGAAATACTCAAAAAACACAGTTTTTCAAGGTAAATCGATTAGTGTAAGCCGTTGAAGGCTCTTATGATAATGCTGTTATAGCTCATCAAAACATGATGAATGCTAAACGTTGTGTACAGCCTGGTCCATAATGAAGCTGTCCAACTTCTACGGCTTAAAAATTAAGAGAGAAGAAAAGAAAGAGAATAGAATACTAATAATAGACGCACAAATCTAAAAGCATGCATTGAATTGAAAACACATAAGTAACTTCAAGACTCAATACCTAAGGGATAGTCTTCTGGATCATCATAGCCTAAATTCAACAAGAGGTTTTTGAGGCGAGTCAGCTTGCCAAGAATCCCTCCACTCATGGTTGAAAAGTCCAATATCTTTGGGTTGCAATCCTAAACGTCACATTAAAAAGTCAAGGAAAAAACAACCAAAAAAAAAAAAAATTGTGTACAGCCTGGTCCATAATGAAGCTGTCCAACTTCTACGGCTTAAAAATTAAGAGAGAAGAAAAGAAAGAGAATAGAATACTAATAATAGACGCACAAATCTAAAAGCATGCATTGAATTGAAAACACATAAGTAACTTCAAGACTCAATACCTAAGGGATAGTCTTCTGGATCATCATAGCCTAAATTCAACAAGAGGTTTTTGAGGCGAGTCAGCTTGCCAAGAATCCCTCCACTCATGGTTGAAAAGTCCAATATCTTTGGGTTGCAATCCTAAACGTCACATTAAAAAGTCAAGGAAAAAACAACCAAAAAAAAAAAAAGTTAAAAAGTAAAAAGAAGGAAAAAGATGGATTTACCGATGGCTATCAAGAGTCAGTTACTAAACTTGATCAAGAATTATATGAGCTGTGTTAATGTTGCGCTCTAAATAAGGCTTTTTTGGATCATGAAGAAATTCAACCACACGAGCAAATCCAAGAGCTACTTTAATCCTTTGGAGCCAAGTAAGACTACCTAAACACAAAAGCAAGCAATTCAATGACACAGTAATAAAAATTTATCTACAAAAGTACTGATTCATAATTATAACTTCACTACCAAATTTTAACATATCTAGATAAATGACAACCTGTTCAATACATTCCCACAAAAGTCTAGTGTGTTTACTAATTATAACTGAATCACCTGTGACCTCAAAATAAGAATAGGTTTTTTCTTGAAAAAACCAACGTCCCCCCACCCAATACATGTCAGCGCTAGCTTTGTTCTCAATTTATGTTGTTAAAAGATGGATGTCTTGCAAATTAATCAACTACATGCTAAGCTCAAGTTTGATGCAACGGCATATTTGATCATTCCATGATAATTATTTTTACTAATTAACAAGATACAACAATACAATATCAAGGGGCATACTGCATACCCCTCTAATACAATAAAGCCTCTACTTGAATAGAGGACAACTTATTACAAGGCATTGTTCTTATAAAAAACAAAACAAAACACAAGTTTTGGAAAATTGATCTATCCGATTATCTTATCACAATAATAGCCTCTGGAAGGTGAATCTGCCGTAGACAGATGCATAACAAAATTTGAGAAAAGACGAGTTTGAGAAAATCAATGTGTGATTCAAGTTGGCGGCCCCAAACGAAGTTGATCAACCACTCCTTATGGCATAGGCAAAGGTCTACAACTTCAAACAATCAGACATTGATGATCATGAAGTGAGGTGCCTTTTAATACCCTTACAACAATCACAGAACCAAGCAATCAAGCATTCAACAACACTCACAGAACCAAGCAATCAAGCATTACAGACATACGAATGTGTTCTTTTTCCTTTTGAATGAATGATCATTTTTCTTTTTTGCTAAATCAGAAATCTTATTGATAAAGAAACAAAGAATACAAAGTGAACAAAGACCAACAGGTCTAACAACAGATTCAAGACTATTAATCCAAAAGCCCCCGGTAAACCAACCCTACCAAGTACCACCAACTACCTAACAGAATCTATACAGTGATAACATTAGCTAAACAGGTCCCCGGGATCATAATAGGATAGAACACAATCAAACCAACCAGTCTGCCAAATAAACCAGAAAACAAGCTAGGATCGCATCAAAACAAAGTTAGCAAGAACTGCTAGCACACGGTAACAATCATAGAAGCATTTAGCAAGCTATATTCTGCAGCATTTACAGTGAATGAAAAACCCACTAGCTGAACTTAGAACAAAAAATAGAATTGGCCCCATATAAGCAGCCCAAAGAGAACAAGCAAAGAAAGCATTACCAATGATGCAATACAACAATCAGTCACTGACAATGCAGCATTATACTGTAGCATCCCAAAGCAGATTTATAATGAGCAATTTATTTCAAAAGGATTGAAATGTCAGATTCAAGAAACACCTAAATTAAATCGCTGAAAATAACCAGCTCTACTACAACCTAGACCAAATCGATAAGACCAGGAAAAACAGTGAAAACAAAACAGGGGATTGACCCTATGAATTGTCCTTGCACAAAATTATTCCGAAGGGCTACAATATGAGATTCCAGAATAAGAAACATCCAAAAAGCAAAAACAGCAAATGGCTCTAACAAAAAACCATCATCACCGACACAATCATCATCACTAATTCATAAAAAATAATCTATCAAACACCAATTTTTTTAATAAAAAAATGAAACAAAAATTTCTATCCTAGCAATTTCTGGCTGAATTTTTAATAAAAAATAATCTATCAAACACCAATTTGTAAAATGTTTGCGCTCTAACGTTACTCAATTTTTAATAAAAGGCAACCATTTGGTATAAGAACTGGTTTGGGTCACACATGTAAGGCACGTGCTTCTCATTATATTGAGTAGTGAATGGTGACCTAAGATCAAATATAATACTTACTATTTGTAAAACAAAAGAAAGATTTAAGTGATTTGAGTAGTGAAGCATCTATAAAATTTTACACTAAATAAAAAGAGATCAATTTTACTATTTATGAAGGAAATTTATAGATCAAACCATATAGGACATCAGAATCTAAGATTGTAGCATATTCTAATAGATGTGCACTTAAAAAGCATAAAATCAAAAACATGAGCAGATATGATGTCTAGAAAGGACTGAAGAAAGTGGATCCAAATATTAGGCATATAATGGATTAACAAAAGAGGACATATGTTTTTCTCTTCATCTCCCAATATAATAAGACATAGTGATACAAAATACATATGTATATGTGTCTCTTTCATTGTACTAAACTTGAACTACATATTCATTTTGTTTTTGTTTCAATGGATCATGGAAGAAAGACAATATTGAACCTGTGTCATGGTTCTCCATGAATTTCAAATCCCGATGCTCTTATATAGACAAGAACTTTTGATCAAAAGAAAGCTTAGCAATGCTTTCCATACCCATAACGACATCCTACAACCATAAGAGTAACAATGTAAGTTATATAGGTTTTAAAGGTAGCTAATTGAGCTTCAATATTATATAAAAATAGTTGCAATTTCATACAAATAAAGTACAGAACTTAACACTGTTAGAATAATGTGGCCCAACATAATATATATATAATGCCTTTATTATTAACAAATAAATGTTCAGTCTCTTATGAAATTATGCAATATTTTTATGATGTAAGATATTGATATATTGAAATAGGTCTACTTGATTTAGTAGACTAAGATTATGAATTTATTTATTATAGTCCTTGACTTGACCATATCCATCATGATGTAGCCTATTCTGATAGGTACATTGTTGGACCATGATGGAAAGGAGGTGCAGAAGAAAGGAAGTTGATGCTATGTAGATTTTTTTTTTTTTTTTTTTTTTGGGGAATGAAAGTAACGCAACTAATTCTTGATATATGGCAAAAATCAAACTCAGGTTCATTCCCTCTTAGCCTCATCCACTCCCACTCCAAAGAGGATAAAAAATTCAACACCTAGAGGCTTCGTAAGCATAGGAGTACATTTCATTAAACCAAACCCTATAGGCTATATGTCATGTCTCTGACAAATTAAAACCCAAAGTGGAAAAGACCGAAGATACTTATTCAAGAAAAAAAAAATTATTACTTTTGCAGAGTCTTGGCCATCATATTAAAGATGTAATTAATCTCAACAAACATGACAGAAGTTTCAAACATGAAGCAACCACATTTGAGATATCGATAGCAATCTAAAGTAATGCTAATTTACCTGCAAGTCGTAGCCATGCTCCCAAATATCTATACCAGGCAATTTCCTCCTATTTGCCTGTGGGTCTGGGTCCTGCATTTTAAATTTTTTTGAGAATTTAAAAGAGTTTTATCCACATATTAGGACAGTTAGAGACATTTTGACAAAGAGGAGATAATCCTTGTACAAAAAGCAAGTTCAGGAGTTCTTCAGCACTATATTTAACATCAATATGTTTTAAATAATAGGAATTCTTCATACTTGAAGAAACTCCTAAAAATGAGGGTTAATACTTAATATGGCAGCACATGCATGTTCCAACATAAAATTATATGGGAGAGACATCAACCGAAGTTGATACTTGATACTACTATCAATTTGTAAAAAGTAATTAGTATGAGCTTGGGGTTATTCTATTCTATCATCTGGTAAGCTGAAATAAGTAAACAAAATGGATACATGGCTGAGAAATGCTATGCCTGCTTCTTACGAACGTAATAAATAAAGACCACTATATGCAATTTGATAGTGAGTTTGTAACAAAGAGGGAAAGCGTAGGAGTAAATTGGCCTATGCCGGACAACATTTCAAACCATTTTATTGTTTCCTCTCGAGACATCAACTGCAAGTACACACAAAATCCAAGTTATGATTTTGATTAAAAATAATTAATTTTAACATGAAAACTATTTGAATATCATCAACACAACAAAATTTACACCACATATTAGGACAGTTAGAGACATTTTGACAAAGAGGAGATAATCCTTGTACAAAAAGCAAGTTCAGGAGTTCTTCAGCACTATATTTAACATCAATATGTTTTAAATAATAGGAATTCTTCATACTTGAAGAAACTCCTAAAAATGAGGGTTAATACTTAATATGGCAGCACATGCATGTTCCAACATAAAATTATATGGGAGAGACATCAACCGAAGTTGATACTTGATACTACTATCAATTTGTAAAAAGTAATTAGTATGAGCTTGGGGTTATTCTATTCTATCATCTGGTAAGCTGAAATAAGTAAACAAAATGGATACATGGCTGAGAAATGCTATGCCTGCTTCTTACGAACGTAATAAATAAAGACCACTATATGCAATTTGATAGTGAGTTTGTAACAAAGAGGGAAAGCGTAGGAGTAAATTGGCCTATGCCGGACAACATTTCAAACCATTTTATTGTTTCCTCTCGAGACATCAACTGCAAGTACACACAAAATCCAAGTTATGATTTTGATTAAAAATAATTAATTTTAACATGAAAACTATTTGAATATCATCAACACAACAAAATTTACTTCCAACTTGATATATATATATATATATATAAAAGGTAAATTGCAAATTACACCCCTAAAGTTTGGAGTTGATTAAATTTTACATCCTAAAGTTTTAGAAACTTAATTTTACATCCTAAAGTTTGGTTCTGTTGGCAATTCACCCCCCAAAGTTAGATTATGCGGTTAAGTAACGCATCATTATGCTAATGTGTTTTATTTTTGCCAAATCAACCCCAAAACTACACTATTTCAATGATGACCAAGTGAAGAGCTGGTACAAATCAAAACTACGTCGTTTCAAGCCTAAACTTAAAACACATTACTATAGCTTAAACAGCAACGTTCAAAATAAATTCTAAAATCTAAAACAGAACCCATGGAATCGCATGAACAAATTTGTCTATACCAAACCCCATGAATCCAAACCCATCGACTCTTGTGAACCCAAGTGGTGGCGGCTGCTCCAAGCAGCCTTGGTAGCAACAACAAAGGCTCAAAGTTCAATATGTAGAGTGCAAGAAAGAAGAGTGATTTTTACTTTGGCAAATAGAATGTGTTTCATGTTGGAGATTGCGAACATCTTGTCAAAACTACAACATTGCTTAAATCCAAATGCCAAAAGAAGATAATCAACAGAAGTATGCTTCAAAGTTCCAAGATATTGGCCAAACTTGAGTTTCGAGGTTAACAAGATGGTTGACTAAGTACATGCCCAGAGAAGTATAGATAGATTGAACCCATACCAAGCATCCCCAACAAATATAAAAGCCAATTGCCAGAGCCATATGTACAATGAACAATATTAAGATTGAGCATGGATAACACTAGACGCAGGGTGAAGAAACCATGATAAATGAGATAGACTACTATCAAAACATGGTGTTTCTACCATCGCCTAGACGCCTGGAGCCTTCACTGCTGCCGCTGCAGCCTAGAAGCTGGAGCCTTTGTTGCTGCCGTTGCCAGGGGCATAGCCAGAAATTTTTGGTTGGGGGGGCCGAGGTATTATTATCATATTGATTTGCAATTCAAAAAAAAAATACAAAGTATGACATATATGCATATATACATGTCTTCTTGCATTAGCTTAGAAAAAAACATTAAATCTAATCAAAATTAGATTACATTTATAAGAAATTATATTTATAGAAATTAAATATAACAAGGTCACTATAAGCAACCATAAAATAAACAGTAGTTAAATTCAACCAAATTAGACTACTATGGTAAAAAATAAATTCAAAATCAATTTCATTCACCCCAACTAAATTCAAAATCAATTTTGTGGGTGCATTTTTTTCGCTAAGGCCAAGGGTGTCCGTTGTAACCTTAGGCATTTTTACGATCCCACATCAAAAGAATCTCCCTCCCCCTTAGGCCTTATAAGGGGGAGCGAGATACACCCTTGGCCTTATCACAAAAAATGCACCCACAAATTTCATTCCCACTAGTAGTCTAATATTGTACCCTCATAATCTCTCTTCTCTCTGATGATAATTCCCACACCAGTACAACATAGGTCTTGAATAGCTATGGGATATGGCCTCACTCAAGAAAAAAAAAATGTGGGATATGGCTGACATGTCTTAGAGAAGGAAAGGAAAAGTCAAAAAGATGAAAAGTAAGAATTTGGGGTGGGGCATTTTTATGGCTACGTATTGGAGGAGGGGCCAAGTTTTTCTCATAGAGGGCCTAGCTCTTAAATGAGAGAGTGTGAGACCTATTTCTTCCTACTATTATAGAGGTTTTAAAAAAATTTGGGGGGGCATATCCCCCTCAATGCATAACGTGCCTTTGCCCCTGGCCGCTGCCAAGGTTGCTTAGAGCTGCTGCCGCCGCTGACACCTGGGTTCACAAAAGTCGACGGGTTTGGGTTAGATAGAGGGGTTTTTTTTTTTTTCAAAAATACACTAAAACTCAAACAATTTCATTAGTTAGCATGTTTTCAAAACTATTTAACAAACTAACATCTCGAGTGTAAAAGACTTGATTTTGTTGTGCTAAATTAAGTATAATGAACTCGAGTTTCATGCGCTGGCAGGGCTGTGGTGGAAAATTATCCACATAGAACCTGGGCTTTAAAGACTCAAGTTCCATAAAGAGATAAAAAAAAAAACAAAAAAAAAAAACAAAAAAAAACAAAAAAAAAAAAAAAAAAAAAAAAAAAATTTTTTTTTTTTTTTTTTTTTTTTTTTTTCAAAAATACACTAAAACTCAAAAAATTTCATTAGTTAGCATGTTTTCAAAACTATTTAACAAACTAACATCTCGAGTGTAAAAGACTTGATTTTGTTGTGCTAAATTAAGTATGATGAACTCGAGTTTCATGCGCTGGCAGGGCTGTGGTGGAAAATTATCCACATAGAACCTGGGCTTTAAAGACTCAAGTTCCATAAAGAGAAAAAAAAAAAAATAAATAAAAATAAAAAACCACAAAGAAGAAAACTAAACAGAAACACGAAGAAAAAAACAAACCAAAAGAAACATGAAGAAGAAACCCAAACTAGAAACCACGAAGAAGAAACCCAAACAAAAACATGAAGAAACAACAAACCACAAAGAAGGAACAAACCAGAGTCAGAAACCATGAAATAGGCAAACCCCATGAACCCAGATCTCCTTAACCCAAACCGTTTAGCTCAAATTGAACCCAAGCAACGACAGCGAAGGTTCTAGGAGGTGGTGGCAATGAAGCTCCAAGTGAAGGTTTTCCTTTAATTCCTTCATTTTCTTGTCTGGGTTTTTGGGTTTGATGATGTTTCGTTGTTTTTCTTGTCTGGGTCTTTGGTTTGATGATGTTTCATTGTTTCTCTCTCTGGGTTTGTTAGAGAATTTAGTGCTTTAGGGAACTCAAGTCTTAAAGACTCAAGTTCTATATGGATAATTTTCCACCTTAGCTCTACAAGCACATGGAACTCAAGTTCAGTATACTTGATTTAGCACAACAAAATCAAGTCTCTTACACTCGAGGTGTTAGTTTGCTAAATAGTTTTGAAAACGTGCTAACTAACGAAATTGTTTGAGTTTTAGTGTTATTTTGAAGAAAAAAAAAAATCCTTAGACAGATCTCTTTGTGTGGTTTCATGGGTTCTGTTTTAGATTTTAGAATTTGTTTTGAACAGTGCTGTTTAAGCTAGAGTAATGTGTTTTAAGTTTAGGCTTGAAATAATGTAGTTTTGATGTGTACCAGCTCTTCACTTGGTCATCACTAACACGACATAGTTTTGGGGTCGATTTGGCAAAAATAAAATACAACATTATTAGGACTGTTCAGATGACCCGAAGACCCGCTCAACTCGGCCAACATGCCCGCGTCCAACCCGCCGCCACTCGATCCGACGACTCCAGCGGTCGGACACGGGTTCCAGCAAAGCTAACCCGACCCTTCACGGGTCGGTTGTCGGTTTTTGGTTTACAAACCCGTGATACTTGACCCGAACCGATCCTTTATCCTTACTAGTGAAGTATTACGATTTTCCGACTAGATCCGGTGAGATCTCGCTGTTATTCGACTAAATCTAGGCCAGATCTCGACGGATCCGGCCAGATTTTTGTCTGATCTCGACGGATCCAGCCATATTTCGGCCAGATCTCGAAGGATCCAGCTAGATTTCGGCTAAATCTCTGTCCGATCTCGATGGATCCGGCCATATTTCAGCCAGATCTCGAAGGATCCGGCCAAATTTTGGCCAGATATCGCCGAATCCGACCAGATTTCGTTCTCGGTGATAAACTTGATACCGACCCGAATCAACCCGAAACTGACGAGACCTGAACTAAAAAATCCAACTAGATATTCGGGTCAGTTTCTAGTCAATTTTTTATTCACCCGCCCTATTCAGGTCGAGTCCAGGTTGGGCACAAACCCGACCCGTGGACACCCTTAATCAGCATGATGATATGTCACTTAACTATAGAATCTAACCGCGGGGGGTGAATTGCTAATGGAATCAAATTTCAAGGTATGAAATCAAGCTTCTGAAACTTTAGGTTGTAAAATCCAATTAATCCAAAACTTTAGGGGTGTA
This sequence comes from Quercus suber, assembly GCF_002906115.3. Lineage (NCBI taxonomy): Eukaryota > Viridiplantae > Streptophyta > Magnoliopsida > Fagales > Fagaceae > Quercus > Quercus suber. The sequence continues at coordinate 789,149 of NW_027069717.1, forward strand.
ATTTGCAATTTATCAAAGAAAATAAAAAGAACTTTAAATTGAAAACTGTTTCAATATCATTAACAACACAAAACCCACTTACAATATAATAGGCAGAAAAATGTTAAACTTGAAAAGTGTTTGAATATCATCAACTACACAAACCCTAGTTACTATTTGATGAAGAAATTAACTTAAACATGAAAAGTATTTCAATATCATCAACTACACAACAGCCACTTTAAAATTTAATGAAAAAAAAAATCAAACTTTAGGTTGAAAAGTGTTTCTATATTATCAACTACAATAAAACCCACTTCCAATTTGATAAAAGAAATTATATTTTAACTTGAAAAGTGTTTGAATATCATCAACTATACCAAACTCACTTAAATAGCTGGCAGTGAACTCCTCGGTTCAAGCAACAAAATTAAGAAAATTAATTTAACGCAAAATGGTTAACCTATACAAATGAGCATGGAGAAAAAAAGCTAAAAAGGATTAAAAAAAAGATATCAATGGGTACAAGAGAGAGAACTTGGAGGGTTTTCTAAGGATTATGGAGCAAGATTCTTCGATTTTTGTATCTAATAATTTACTTGGCACAAAAATTTAAAAATTTAAACTGACATATAATGCAGAATTGGACTTTGATTGTAGAATGTAATTGAATTTTCTAAGCATAACTAAATGCATATTAAAATTTACCCAGTTTATATGTATATATATATATATATATAATGTTTGTATATTTGAAAATATAAAATAACTACTTATAAAGTAAATATAAGTTTATTTGAAATAAACAAAAAAAAAATCATTTAAATTGGTATCCAGGAAATTGTCAATTTTAGTTTTTTCAATCACTATTTGTATAATAATAATAATAATAATAATAATAATATAAGAAAAAATTATTGATGGCAAATGTTAGTAATTTTCTGTTGTGGTAGAGTTTAGTTTACGTTGATTTAAATTTGGTCTAGATGGGAATGAAACCTAAGTTGAAGCCTAAGTCCAACATAAATATTCTTCTCAAAAAAAAAAAGTCCAACATAAATATAAATTATATTTTTGTTATTTATTTAATTTTGCTCTATCCCCATTACCAACAATCCCGTTAATACATTGTCAAAGTCAAAACGAACTTTTTGTTTTTTGTTTTTTCAGCTTTTGCACTATAATAACTCAATTGACTTTAAAATGATAAAAACTATATGAGATATATGGTACCAAAATTAAATTCCAATTTGAAATCATTGGATTTGATCCTAGCTTTGACTCTATATATATATATATATATAAAGAAATATCTCATATAATTTTGGGTAATTTTATTAAAGTTTTTTTTTCTTCCAAAAAAAAGTTTATTAAGGTTTCTTTAATAATTAGAAATGGGTCCGGTTTCCATCAAAATAAATAAATAAATAAAAATAAGTCTGGTTAATAAGTGCCCTTAAGACATTTGTTATTAAATCATTTTTAAAAAGTTCTAATATCAATTTTATAGAAAATATAAAAAGCTATAAAAAATATATAATTACTTTTTTTTTCTCATAAAATTTTCTAAAAATATTTCATAAACCAATACCTTTAAGACATCAATTAACTTTTCTAATCAAAAGATACAATACTTTGTTGATATACAAATTGAGATTACATCATTTACCCTTTTCTTTTTTGTTGGATAGTTACATCATTTACTCTTCTTAAAAGAAGAGAAAAATTTCTGTCATTTACCATCACGGTAGAATAAGGGTAGCACCTTCTCAATGCCTTGTAGCAAAAGCCAACCCATTATCATCTTGTTTCATTTCATTTTTCAAAGAAAACTTAGAAAAGAACACAAACCATTAACTCACTCTCGAAAACCTTTTACCTTTTATATATACTAGTCAGGGCAGCACGTGCAAGGCATGTGCTAGCCATGGAAAAAAAAGTAGTAATTATGATCAATTTTAGATTTTATTTGTATCACAAAATAAAGATATAAATCATTTGATTTTTTAAATACATAGAGATTTACATTAATCAAAAGAGACATTAATTTTAAGAATTTTGAAAATTATGTCATAAAAAGTTAATCTCATTCGTATAAGACTGTGACAGATCCCAGTCCAATATTTTATTATTTTATTTTGACCTATAACTTACACCTCAATAGTTGTAAATATATTGTAATAACAGCAAAATGTCACGGCATTTTTAGTTATGTTAGATCTCGGTATAATATTTTATTATTTTATTTTATTTTATTTTGACCCATAAGGAATTGACAAATGCGTCACAACATTTTCATAATATCTCTATGTATATTTGTACTTAATTACAATGTAAATTTTATTGTAGACACTAAAAAATTGGCAAATTTTGTACACATTTACAAAATTTGTACAATATTTACCATTGTTTGTGCAAATGTGTATAATATTAACCACTTTTGTGTATATACAATGTAAACTTCCATTGCAAGTACAAAGTAAACATATAAGATCTTAAAAAAACAAAAAAAAAAAAAAAAAAAAAACAAAAACAAAAACAAAGCTCAAACCAACTGGCATACTTGAAGGGGAAAAAAAAGAAAGAAAAAGTGCATCTCACTAATTGAATAAACCAAAAAAACACTATTTATGAGTCTTTGGCTCTTTTTATATAGTTAATAGATATGCCAGCTTACATAAATATTTATAATTAAAAAAAAAAAACACAAACCGATAATTGGGGAAAAAAAAACTTTAGGCACTGTAGAAATTAATGTTAAAATGTTGTGGACTTAGCAGTTTTTTATTTGATCTATAAGAAACTGAGATCTCAACAATTGTGAAAATATGGTGATAACAATAAGTGTTGTAACATTTTCTCAAAACATTTATTTTTAGTTGTGGTTGGTCACAATCTCATATTTTATTATTTTATTTCAACTTGTAAGAAATTAACACGTCAATAATTATGAAAATATTATGAAATTTGTTGTGTCAGTATAACAATATATATACCAGCTTACATAAATATTTAAAAGAAAATAAAAAAACACAAACCGATTTTTGGAAAAAAAAAAAAAAAACCTTTAGGCATTGTAGCTACCGTGCCAATTGAATAAACCAAAAGCACTGCACAATAAGTGTTGTAACATTTTCTCAAAACATTTATTTTTAATTGTGATTGGACACAGCCTCATATTTTATTATTTTATTTCGACTTGTAAGAATTTGACACGTTAATAATTGTGAAAATATTATAAAATTTGTTGTGTCAATATAACAATATATATACCAGCTTACATAAATATTTAAAAAGAAAAAAAAATTGTAACTACTATAGCTACAGTGCCACTTGGCACTGTAGTTACTGTTCAAGACTAGGAAAAAAAAAAGTGGCTCACGAAAGCNTCCTACTTATATTTATTTGACCTATAACTTACACCTCAATAGTTGTAAATATATTGTAATAACAGCAAATGTCACGGCATTTTTAGTTATGTTAGATCTCGTATATTTTTTATTATTTTATTTATTTTTTATTTTGACCCATAAGGAATTGAAAATGCGTCACAACATTTTCAAAATATCTCATATATATTGTACTTAATTATTAAATTTATTTAACACTTTTTAATTGTAACATTTTAATCAAAATTTGTACAATATTTACCATTGTTTGTCAAATGTGTATAATATATAAACCACTTTTGTGATATACAATGTAAACTTCATTGCAAGTACAAAGTAAACATATAAGATCTTAAAAAAACCAAAAAAAAAAAAAAAAAAAAAACAAAAACAAAAACAAAGCTCAAACCAACTGGCATACTTGAAGGGGAAAAAAAAAAAAAAAAGTGCATCTCACTAATTGAATAAACCAAAAAAACACTATTTATGAGTCTTTGGCTCTTTTTATATAGTTAATAGATATGCCAGCTTACATAAATATTTAATTAAAAAAAAAAAAAACACAAACCGATAATTGGGGAAAAAAAAACTTTAGGCACTGTAGAAATTAATGTTAAAATGTTGTGGACTTAGCATTTTTTTATTTGATCTATAAGAAACTGAGATCTCAACAATTGTGAAAATATGGTGATAACAATAAGTGTTGTAAAATTTTCTCAAAACATTTATTTTTAGTTGTGGTTGGTCACAATCTCATATTTTATTATTTTATTTCAACTTGTAAGAAATTAACACTCAATAATTATGAAAATATTATGAAATTTGTTGTGTCAGTATAACAATATATATACCAGCTTACATAAATATTTAAAAGAAAATAAAAAAACACAAACCGATTTTTGAAAAAAAAAAAAAAAAAAACCTTTAGGCATTGTAGCTACCGTGCCAATTGAATAAACCAAAAGCACTGCACAATAAGTGTTGTAAATTTTCTCAAAACATTTATTTTTAATTGTGATTGGACACAGCCTCATATTTTATTATTTTATTTCGACTTGTAAGAATTTGACACGTTAATAATTGTGAAAATATTATAAAATTTGTTGTGTCAATATAACAATATATATACCAGCTTACATAAATATTTAAAAAGAAAAAAAAAATTGTAACTACTATAGCTACAGTGCCACTTGGCACTGTAGTTATTGTTCAAGACTTGGAAAAAAAAAAGTGGCTCACGAAAGCCCTGTAGCTACAGTGCTTTAGTGCATTTGCGCACATCAATAATTGTAAAAATATTATAAATTTGTTTTGTCAATATAACAATATATATACCAGCTTATGTAAATATTTAAAAGGAAAAAAGAAAAACACAAACCGATTACTAAAAAAAAAAAAGACTGTACATATTGTAGAAGTGGCATTGTAGTTACTGTTCAAAACTTGGAAAAACAAAAAAAAAAGTGGCTCACGAAACCAAATCAGTGTAGCTACAATAATTTAGCGCATTCGCGCTTTTATATATAGTAGCTATAGTGCCAGTTAACTAAACCAAAAGCATTGTAGCTACCGTGCATACATGCGTTCTCGATAAAGCAAAAGTACTACACAATAAGTGTTGTAACATTTTCTCAAAACATTTATTTTTAATTGTGATTAGTCACAATCTCATATTTTATTATTTTATTTCGACTTATAAGAAATTGACATGTTAATAATTGTGAAAATATTGTGAAATTTGTTGTGTTAGTATAACAATATATATACCAGCTTACATAAATATTTAAAGAAAAAAAAAACACAAACTGATTACAAAAAAAAAAAAAAAAAAAAAAACTTTAGGCACTAGCTATAGTGCTAGTCAATAATTGTGAAAATATTGTGAAATTTATTGCATTAGTATAATAGTATATATTCCACTTTATATAAATATTTAAAAAAAAAAAAAGAAAAAAACACAAACCGATACTTTAAAAAAAAAAAAAAAAAAAACTAAACTAAACTTTAGGCATTGTAGCTATAGTGCCGGTAACTAAACCAAAAGCACTGTTGTAGTTACAGTGTTACAGTGCATGCACTTTGTTATGTCAGTATAACAATATATATACCAGTTTACATAAATATTGAAAAAAAAAAAAAAAACACAAACCGATTATTGAGAAAAAAAAATTTAGGCACTGTAGCTACAGTTCCAATCAATAATTGTGAAAATATTGCGAAATTTGTTATGTCAGTATAACAATATATATACCAACTTCCATAAATATTTTAAAAAAAAATTAGGGACTGTAGCTACAGTACTGATTAGCTAAACCAAAAGCATTATATATAAAGAAGAAGGAAAAGACAAAAAACACAAAACAAACCGGAGAAAAAAAAAAAAGAAAAAGGACTCACCAAAGCATTGTTGTCGCTATAGTGCTTGCACAGTGCAAATACATTGAGTGCACAGTACTAAAGCATTGTAGCAGCATAGCCGCTTTTTAAAAGGAAGTTCAAGTGGAATTCAAAGAACCTAAATGGAAAATACTTGACCCAAAAAGCTTGGGATAATTTGTGCCTACCAAGAAAAGAGGGAGGTCTTAGTTTTAAGAAAAATAAAGAGTTCAATAGAGCTCTTGTTGCAAAGCTCTCCTGGATGGTTGCTACCAAGGGAGAGTATATGCATGAGGTAGCTGAGGTGCAAACACAAGGTGACAGAGGATTGACTTAGGAAAAGCAATGTTAAGAATGTGTTCCCCAATTTGGAGTGCAATTGAGAAGGCTAAGAAGATGTTTGAGCATTTTAATATTAATTAATTAAAATAGATTTATATTACAACATAAATGTAGAGATATGAGAGTTAATATAGAAGATAAGGAGTTAGTGGAATGTTTAGTCCTACATTGAAAAGGAGAGAGACTCTTTTATTCTTTTTAATTGTGGTGATTAATGAGCTAATATGTATTAATTCAGATATTAAGATAAATACGTGCACAAGGGGGAGGTGAAGGGACTCATTCAGACTAGTTACAAGTTACTCTATGGGGGAGACAAGTTCGAAACACCAAGGGCTTGAATCCCTTTATAGATAACGAGTGTCACGCCCTAGTTAGAGAAGAAAGATTAGTATTTTTTTTTTATTTTCAAATTAATAATATTTAGCAGTTAGGGGAGACAAGTTTGAAACAAAGAAGGTCTGGACTTGAATCTCCTTGAAGAGAGTCTTAGGAAAGACAAGTCAGAGAAGGTTTGCACCGATTACAACGTTTAGCCATAAGTCGAGGGAGACAAGTCCGAAATAGTGAAGGTTTGGCCTTTAATCTCCTTAAAGAGAGTTCTAGGGGAGACAAGTCAGAGAATGTCTGCGTCGATTACAAAGTTTAGCTAACCAAGAGCGTGAATCTCCTTAAAGAGAGCGAGTGTCACACCTCAATCACCAAACATTTGTTGGGCTGTTGTATCCTGGGGAAGACAAGTCAGAGAAGGTCTACATCAGTTACAAAGTTTAGCCAACAAAGGGCTTGATTCTCCTTAAAAAGAGAGAGTGCTGCACCCGCACCCTAGTTCAAATAGTGTTATGTATTTTTTATTTTCAAATTAATAATATTCAGAAGTATTATTCAGTTTCTCTTTATATTATTTCCATTATTATTGTGTTTGCACCACCAGTAGATAATAGCTAAGAGTGTTTGTTACCTTATTAGTGATACCAAACTATAAATGTGTGAAGGGATCCATGGGTACCTTGGATAGATGACTACATGCCTAGACCAAGAGATGATTCAATTCCACTGGATCTGTTGATGGTCAAGCCTAATAGCTTATCATCTCATTGCTGGAAACAAGACAAATTGACAAAAATTGTTGGGTACAGAGTGAATGCAATCAAAAGAATCCCTATTCTAAAACACCAAAGCCCGATAGGCTGATCTAGTTAGGAGACTCAAAAGGCAAATTTTCAGTAAAATCTTCTCATAGAGTGAACCAAGAATTCAACACAACCACACAAGCTCTGCTTTGGAATCAAATTTGGAAAATAAGGTTAAATGCTACTTTGGAGGATATGTGCCAACAAATTGCAAACAATGGAGAACTGAAGCAAAGGATTGGAGTTGCAGATAAATGATGATACTTATGTTTTGCTCCAACTGAATCATGCTCTCATTTATTTGGCCCAGATTCCTACCATAAGACCGAAGGTAGACCTACATTCCTCCACCGAGAGAGAGCACCCGAAGCTCCGCACGAACAACACCATACACCATCGAGAGGGGCCCTTAAATGGGGCCCCGCGCGCGTGGGAGCTGTTGCCTTAGTGGGTGTCGAATGAAGGCTCGGAGAATGGCGATAGTTTTTTCGCTGTCCAACCAATCGGGGCCGGGCATCAACAGACTGGCGACTCCGCTGGAGATCGATGAGAGTTTAGCCTTTAAAGCTTTTGATAAACCATAATCTTTGGACAATTGGCTTCCAAAAACACAGAAATTGGCATTGGCCTCCAGGGCTTTCCTTTTGAAAAAGGCTTCTACTATNTGAGACCACTCGCTTAATAAGCTAGCCTTTCCTATGATGATAGCCCCAGCTTTCCTCAGCTTGGTCACCACTCCAGCATCCTTAGGCACCATGCACTGAGCCTAGCAGTGCATAAGAGCCAGCCGTAGTGTTCAACTTATCCTTGGTTGCAATATTATCCTTGAGCAGAATGGGAATACCATGTAACCCAGAGAGTGACCCAGGTGCTTTTGATTTGCGCTCGGAGTCAGCCTTATCAGCTAGGTATAGTGCTTCTGGGTTCACCTCTATGACCCCCTTAAGGATTGGGTTAAGTCTGTGTATTTGTTTTAGGTAGAACTCAACGAGTTGCCTTGAGGTGAGTTGGTTTTGCTTGAAAGCAAGTTGGATGTCATGTACACTTGCTTCTTCGATTGAGAAACCATGGCCTGTGACAGTACAGTGCGACCCAGATGATAATATAGGTAGAAGAATAAGAAGCAGTAATGAGAAAAGACAGAATTGTGGCTTTGAATTGGTAGCCATTGAAATAGTTAACCGATCAGTAGGTGAATGCTTTGGAGCTCAAAATGACTTCTTATGATTGAAGTAACATTATATTCATCTTATTTCACCCTAACGTGAGAAGATGTTTTATGAGATTGTCTCATGAGACATTTCTTTCACAACATGCAAGACGCACACATGTTAAAGAGATGTCTCATAAGATTGACTACTAAGATAATTTTTGTACTAATACTACCTGTAGGGTTAGTTTTTGTAGCCTAAGCCCAAAAGATTCGAATGGTGAGCCCAACAAACCCGGAACAATGAATTTGTAGAGAGTGGGTGAAAGGGCTAGGCTGGTTGTGAATTGAACAATAGTTAGCTGTGGCCCTTAAGAACGAAGTAACATGAGATAGTGCTTTCAAAACTGAATGAATGAACGTCCGAAGAGATGTATTATTGAATGAGAAATGATTACAACACTCAAAGCTACAGTAAAGTTATTTTTTCTCTTCTTCACCTCCCTTTCTCCCCCTCATATTAGGAGCCCTTCTTCTTTATATAGCATCCTCCCTCATCATCCCAGTCGTCCACTTGTCCTTCATCTGCGTACATACTTGAGAATAGGTCACATCAAACATCTTCTCTAGCTTTTTGTGAGTGGCGGTAGCTGAGGTTGCACTATTCAGGGGTCTTCTCCACATAAATGCGGCCAAAAAAGTTGCTGCAGTGCATTAAATACGGTGGTAGCATCTTTTCCTTGAGATATTTCTTTGTCCTTATCATCCACAGATATGCCCAGAGCTTATCTTTGTCATTGGGATTGCTAGGAAGGTCATTCGAACCTTCCATACGTTTGTTTGATCAAGACTATTCGTATCCGAGGAGTAAAACCTCTTCAGACAAAGGGTGACCTCTTCAGATGGTACTCTTCCTCCATTTCCGGGTTTCTTCCATCCAGATGAACTCTACCCCAACCAGTTATTCCTCTTTGGACATACAGTAATCTTCAAAACAGGGCCCTGGCCCAATAGGTAGGTCTGGGCTTTTACCCCCCCATACTACCTTTATCGTACACTAATTACAACATATTAGAGCATTCGCACTGGCACTTGGATATGCTAAATGTAAGCTCTAATTTACAATTAAGTCCAAAAGTAGCCCACAACTGGACTTGTATTCACCAACTATTGCAAAAAAAAATTGCAATAGTGTTATAATGCAATTTTAAAGGTAGAATTGCACTATAGCTCAATTCTTAAAAGAAAAAAAAAAAAAATTTATTGTGTGACTTTATCAATTCCTCTCTCTCTCACTGGGTTTTGGGTTTTTGTTTTTATTTGAGTTTTGAGATATATTATTTTATTATGTAAAAATATTATTTTAATGTGTTGTATTATAAAATAAAAGTTGGGATGCTGAGAGTATTGTAAAATGATATGGTATAATTCATAAAGTAACTTTTTTGAGATGATAAAATAGGATGAGATAGAATTTCCTCATGCAAATACTCTTATGTTAGTAACTGTAAAAAAAAGAGTTGCAAAAAGTGTTTTTTCCATCTACTTTTTGCTATAATATACCATGTTTTCTTACTCGAAACATCTCACTTTCAGTTTAATTAATTAATTTAGTATATTTACAACTTTATAAACTTTAATTACTATTTTACGGTATAATTGTTCTTTTGCATAAGATATTTTTTAATCCTAATAATAAACTAATAAAAATAAACTTTTTAAATGAGCATGCGTATGGTATGTGATTAAATGGGTGCCATAGTAAGCAAGTTTTAGGGGCGAGCAAAAGCGGATGGAAACAACGAAGGCCTTGCTCTAAAATATTGTGAAGAACTTTGTCAGCTTTTTTGGTCAAATTTGGCTGGCTGTTGGTATCAGGGCCACATAATTATAAGCTTTTTGCTCAAATTCTTAAAGCAAAATATTGGATGATAGCGAATTGGCTAAAAGGAGAATCAGTATCTTGGATATAGAAGGGGTGTGGCGCAGGACAACCACACTAGGCCTCATCTATAAGATAATAGGTTGGGCTGTTTTCTTTTTGTTCTTCCTCCCATACATGCGTATAATTGGAGGTTTGTACCTTGTGTTCCCACCAGAATGAAGAAGAGTAAAGATGCTATGGATTATGCTATTTGGTGGGGCATGTGACAAATATATATGTGTGGAATGACCCTTGGATAACTTTGATTTGGGTTTTAAACCAAGGCCTAATAAGGTAGCTTGGCAACTAGTGATGGTAGCAATTTTAATTGATCTAGCTAGAGGGTTATGGGATGTGTCCAAATTAGATGGTTTGATAATGACTATTGATCTTGTATTGCAGTGGCTGCAGAAGAATTGTCATTGCTAGAAGAAAAGACAATGTTTGACGCGGTTGAAACTCAGGGCATGCAAGTAAATTGGGAAATTATGCAACTTAGCGAAGAGATCGATTCTTTAATTCAAGTACAGTATTTATGAGAATTATTGATCAATAAGTTTAGGATCATAACTTTTTTCACAATAGTTGGCATGATTTGTTGTAATTTTTGTATTACAAAGGTAGTGTCAAAGGTGGACTAGTTGAAGATTAAAGTAATGTTTCTCCAATAATAAAAACAACATCAACAGTTTTTAAAACTAAAAATAAAAACGTTGAAAAAATTGTGCCCCTAATACTACTCTTACGGATATGTTGGATGTTGACAACTGAGGCATCTGACTTGCGGGACTCGAGAAGTTATATAATTAGACCCAAAAAAAAAAAAGAAAAAAAAAAAGGAACTTCATAGATAAAACTTTCCAACTTTTTACAACATACATAATTTTCATAAGAATGGATTTAGCATATTACATTGCATGGATCCCTACTCTTGGGATTGTCTGTTTGGTAGGAGATGGTATCTCAAGCTTCATAAAATAGGAGTCATAGATTAGTGTATCCCATAGGTTAGCTCCATCGAGTCGCTGTGTCTTCAAGATGTGCAAACTGCAATAAAATCAGGAGGAACCATAGTGTGCATATAATATGCCACCTAGAACATCAGTAGAGCCAAGAACACCACGTTCAGATATTATACCAAGTGATTTAGATACAAGTTGCATGTGATTTTGAAGCCAATAATTAATCTATCAGTGTAAAGGACTCAATTTGGTACCAGAGCTAGGTTGTTCTCTGTCACTCTGACAAGGCATGATAACATAAGTAAGAAAAAAATCAAGAAAACCAATGAGAAGACTAAAGGGAATCTTTATAGATAAAAAATCCTCTCAAACCTAACTATAAATTAAGAAATTATTAAGAAAATGTAAAAACAACAACAAAAGATATGGTTGTAACATGTTGAAATATCTCACCCAAGTTTACCACATTGCAACTTGCCTCAACGCTAGTCCAATCAATTAACTCTGATAACTTTGGCAATATAAAAATCCTATGCAATGACTCCAAACAAAAGATGCTTATAACCTGAAGAAGATCAGCTTCAGTTATGTTGTAATGCAGATTCTCAATATACAGCCTTCTGGCCCCTCCTGAATAGGTGCCTATAAGCCCACTTGATGCACTAGCGACTGCTGTAGTAGACTGGAAAATTCTTGACCTAACTGATAGCTGATGAACTTTGGAAGTGATTCTTGACAATTGATGTGACCAAGAGGTTTTTCAATCCTGATCTTGAGAATAGAGTTGTCTACGATCAAAGGGTTTTCCAACCTCGATCTTGATGATAGGTAATTGTTTGCGACCTCGATCTAGACGAAGGAAATGTCTACGACCCCGATCTGGATGAAGGAAATGTCTGCGACCTCAATCTAGACAAAGGAAATGCCTGCGACCTCAATCTAGACAAAGGAAATGCCTGCGACCTCAATCTGGATGAAGGAAATGTTTGCAACCTCGATTTGGACAAAGAAACTGTTTGCAACCTCAATTTGGACAAAGTGTCTGCGACCTCAATCTAGACAAAGAAAATGTTTGCAACCTCGATCTAGACAAAGAAAATGTTTGCGACCTCGATCTAGATGAAGGAAATGTTTGCGACCTCGATCTGGAGGAAGGAAATGTTTGTGACCTCGATTTGGATGAAGGAAATGTCTGCGACCTCGATTTGGACAAAAGAAATGTCTGCGACCTCAATCTGGACAAAGGAAATGTCTACAACCTCGATTTAGACAAAGGAAATGTCTGCGACCAAAGGATCTTGATCTAGATTAAGGAAATGTCTGTGACCAGAGGATCTTGATTTGGACTAAGGGTAATCAAGGGCTTCTCATCCTTGAAACCAAGTTGCTGCCTGCAAAGTCAAAATTTGGAATTAATCTTTAATTGATGAGTGCTTTATTGTTCCTCTGTTTTTTGAGATGTGTGATTTTCATTTGTCCCTTCTTGATTTGAATTTTTTCATTTTTGTCAAGAAAACTTTGATTGATTTTTGGTAGTTCTTTGAAAAATATTTGATCTTTAAAACTTGAAGCTTGGAATTTGAGGTTTGAAATTTGGAAATTGAAACTTTGAGAATTGAAATTTTGGAATTTTGAGATTTGAGATTTTTGGATTGAAATTTGGAATTTGAAACCTTTAGATTTTGGGATTGAATTTTGAAATTTTAAACTTGAGATTTTGAAAGATTCGAAACTTGAAATTTTGGAAAATGCCTGTTTGTTTTACCATCTCAAATTCACATTTTTATATTTTAAACAATATTACACATATTTTCATATACTTTTTCACCCAGTGTATTTCAAAAAACTACAAATAATATTACTCAAACTACTCTACCAAACACCCCTAAAGATTTGAAAATTCGCAACTTAAAATCTGGAGATTTTGAATTCAAGAATTGGGCATTTAAAATGTGAAATTTTAAACTTCGGAATGAAAATTTTGAATTGAAAATTTGGAATTTGGGACTTGAAAAAAAAAAACTTGAAATTTTATCCGGTTCCAAAAGATTTTTCCTCCCCTTTTTGTTTTTTTTTTTTTTTTTTTTTTTGGTTGAGGTTTTTGGATTTGGAATTTATTGGAGGATCCGGTAATTGTGGTTGTAGTTCGTGGCGGTGGTTGTGGCAGTGGTTGTTGTTGTGGCGGTGGTTGTAGTAGTGGTTGTTGGTTCTTAGGTGGTGGCGACTGCCACTGGCTATGCATTTGTATATTTGCTGGGTTTTGGGTAAATATATTATTTTAATGTGTAGTATATATTATTTTAATGTATAGAATTGAAGTATAAAACATCTGATAAATGAGATATTGTAAAATGATGTGCTGAAATGATAAAATAGGTTTTTGGTGTGTCAAAATAGCATTTTTTATGAGAGAGCTGATGAGAATGCTCTAATAATTCCTTGAAATGCATAGTTGAATCCCGCTTGAACTTAAATCCTCATCCATTTGAACTATAATAATATAACAAGAATAAATAAATTAATAAAGCAAAATCATATTTTAATATAAATAAATGAATAATTGAAAATACCTTCTTGATTCTGATTAAGTTCTTCGAGCCCTCCCCTCTCTTAATTTGCTTCAGAGTGTGTCAATATTTTTTCTAAGTACGTTCTTAGAAGTGAGTAAAAAGAAGAGTGATGATTAAAAAAAAAAAAATTTGACTATAGAGAGATAAGAGATGAAAAGGTGAAATAGTCGATTGGAGGGAAAAAGTAAAAGAAAAAAAAAGTGAAATGGAGGGAAAAATTAACTAGTATTTTTTTAGTTTGCTTCTTTATTTATCTCACATGTGGATGGACTTCTTGAGTTGGGTGGGACTGCATATGGATGGGACATTAAATGGAGAAAACAGAAAAAGCTGAAAGGGTATTTTGGGTTTATTGTAAAACATTTGTTTTCTTTTAAGCAAATTGACGCATGCCATTAGGGGTGTCCATAGGTCGGGCCAGGTTGGGTTTGTGCCCGACTCGGACCCAACCTGAATTTTTCGGGTGGGTGAATATCAAAACTGAAACCAACCCTTATTAATGGTCTGATCAGTCGGTTCGAGTCCGACAATTTCGGGTACGTTGTCGGTCGGTTTCGAGTTTTGAAGCCGGCGTCGATATTTCGTCGCCGGTGTCAATATTTCACTGGATCGGTTAAGATCTGGCCGATATTTGGCCGGATCCATCGAATCTAGACTAGATCTCACCGGATCTCGCCGAATATGGTGGATTTCATGTTGCTCTTCTTCGGAAAATCCAAAATATCGCCGGATCTGGTGGATTGCAGTGGATTTCAAGAAGCTCTTTATCGGAAAACCTTTGGATCTCGTCGGATTTTGTAGATTTTATGGTCGGGTTGGGTGGCTCGGGTTTTTGGGGAGGAAACCCTCCAACCGAACCAAAGGGATCAGGTTCTGTGGGTGGCGACCCGCCGACGACTGTTGGATTGATCGGTTCGAGTGGTGGCCGATCAGTTTCGGGCGGGTTCGACGGTTTGAGCAAGTCACCGGGTTGTCTGGACACCCCTACATGCCATTTCATTGCATAGATTTTTGCAGCTGGCCATAAATGTAATGGTATTTTAGTAATTATGAAGTATTACTCTAAAAGTTAAAAAAAAAAAAAAAAAAATTTGTTTTTCATATTCAATTTGCTCTTCTTTTGATAGGCCGAAGTGAAAGTTTAAGTCCAAAACATGGTAAGTATTAAGTGCCAATCGAAAAAGGAAACTCTATTTTTTTTAGACAGTAGTGTAAAACCAAAATCCAGTCATTTTATCACTCTTTCAGTCTATCTCTCACTTTCACGCTCAATCTCTCTCTCTCTCTCCTCATTCGTTGCTTCTTTCCTGTGCTTGGTTGTGTTGTTGTGATTTATCCTCTAAGCTACACACATGGGTAGTTGGGTACCATTCTCTTTTTTGTTTATACTATATATTCTATAAATTCTTGGTGCTTCCTAATTGTTAATAATGTCATGATTTGTGATTTTCAATAATACCCACTCAATTCACCCAAACTACTCAACCCACTTCGCTCCGCATTACCTCCATATAGATATGATATTTATTCCAAAGCGAATAGATTATACTATTAATGCGATAGATCAGGTTGGGTGGCAAGTTGAGCTTTTTAAACCTCCAATACATGAGCCAACACGCCTCTCTCTCTCTCTCTCTCTCTCTATATATATATATATATTCATTTTCCATTAGTCTATATCTCATATCAAATTCAACTTTTTTTTTTTTTTTTAAACTAAAACTAACTTGCCAAAGCCAACCTACAGACACCCTTAACCACAACATATGGTATAGAAAGTCCTAATATTGATAGGACATGGCACTACTAGAGTGACCAAATTAAAATGAACCCGTCAATATTGGCTGCTAGATTTTTGCTGACTTCGATGTTGACTTTGGTCTTCCACGGCATCCATGCAATTTCCATAGAAATATTTAGAATTTTTTTATTTTAATTTTTGTGGTGGCCTATCATAAGAAGTCAGGGCTTGGCCTTGCTGTTTCACACTGAGACTCATCATCATCAGAGAGAGAGAGAGAGAGATGGGTATGACGGTGGGAATGGTGTTTTTGTTGTGGTCAATGAATGTATTTATAGAAGCAGTGGGTTTGGGAAACGGTTCATGTAGTGGAGCAGCAGCAGTTTGTGGGAACGTTAAAATTCCATACCCTTTTGGAATTGAACCTGCTTGCTACATTGACGATTCGTTTGCGATAGATTGCAACTACACTCTTGGCTCTCCCAAGCCTTTCTTGAGAAGATTAGATCTGGAGGTGCTGGACATTTCATCAGAGGGCACACTTCGCGTCAACTATCCTATGTCATGGTCGTGTCCTAAGAGTGGGACTGAGAGTGCATCAAATGTGAGCTTAGCATCAAGTCCCTTCGTCTTCTCAAAATTGAGAAACATATTCGTTGCCATGGGTTGTGGCAACGTGGCTTATCTTCTATCCAGTGATGTCTCAAATAGCTCATTAATTAGTATATATGGCTTAATTGGTGGGTGCATGTCCGTTTGTGAGAAAGGCACCATACAGTCAAACGGCAGTAGCTGCAATGGCATCAACTGTTGCAAAACCACAATCCCTTCAGATCTCGATGTCTTTACCACAATTATACGGTCAATGAGGGGAGCATCTTTTGAGAGAACCGAAGATTGCAAGTATGCCTTCTTAGTAGATCAGAAGTGGTTCGAGGAAAATTTAACAAGCCACTTTGAAGTCCAACAAATGTCTCACGTTCCTGTGGTATTAAATTGGGAAATAAATGCAAACTTATCTTCTCTTATAATGGGAAGTAAATCATCTCGCTCAACCTGTCAGTTTGCAAATCGTTCTTCGTCATTGGGTAATATGAGTTCAACTTTTACATGTTCTTGCGACTCCGGCTTTGAAGGAAATCCCTATCTTGTTGATGGATGTCAAGGTACACTTCTCGCACCCTATTAAATCCATTTATTAATAAATTAAATGTATATTCTATTTTCATGGACAAATAAAAATGATTAAATTAATTAATTTTGATGTTGTCACAGTTTTTCATTTATATTTTGGGCGAACCATAAAATTTCATTTTGGTACCACAAAGTCTGTGGATATATTTTTGTGTCACAACAAGGACATGTGTGACTATAAATGCCAAAGGAGTGAAGTTCCTAACTCTTTACTAGCTTGCTTTCTCTTGTCCTGTCTTAGCCTACTTCTAACTTTGCTTATCCTTGTGAGAGTGTTCGTGCCTCATACTGATAAGTCACTTCACTCCCTTTCTAGTATATTCACAAGTTTTAGCATTGGTTCCTACCTTTAACTCTGTTGAGACTTCAAGTGACAAAAAATATGGATTTATATGAAAGTAATGGTTTATTAATGAAAATTGCACATATTATTAAATTGTGAAAATATTGTGTTCCAAAAAAAATTATTTTGGTACCATCATTTGTTGAAAATTATGTTTGATAATCTTAGGGGAGAAAAAAGAGTTTATTTCTTCTACTTTGTTCCTGCTTGTTCTCTTCCTTTTTTTTTAAGCTTATCGAGCATCTTCAATTATTATTATTATTATTATTATTATATAGAAAGTGGACTAAAGGAATAAATAAACAAACATGCCTTATATCCTCTTGAGTCGTAGCCCTTTTTCCCCTCTCAATTTCCTCTTGAACTTTCAACTTAAGGAAACCCTCTCGTGAATGAGAATAATGCGCAACTGTTTTAGTGACTACTGACTAGTAGCATTATACAGCGAAATGACTTTTGGATGAATGTCAATGTTGCATTGTCGTGTTTAATTGTTGATAATTTTGACATCTATTCTAATGTGTGTTTGTTATTGCATGCCACTATGTCAGATATTGATGAATGCGCAAATCTCGAAGTATGTAGTTTTTACGATCTTCAATATCCTTGTGTAAATGTTCTTGGGGGATACTATTGTGATCCAGTTTTAGATCACAAGTCTCGCAATAAAATTATCATAATAGGTATGTCCTTTACCCTCTCTGAGATCTACAATAATTGAAAAAGATTTACCTAAAATAGGAAAGTGAGTTTGGAACTCCAAATGGTAAATGCATAGGGATAATATTGAATGAAGAATAACCCAATTGTTGCTTACTATTTCATTTTGTCTCTTAATCTTTTTATGTTTTTAATACTTCTTTAGGGGTGACTCCCTTAAATCAAGTCAATTTTTAAACATTTTCTATTTATTCCGTCACGAACCAACTGGTTACCAAAAAATGGTATTATGAAGATGACCCATAGGTTGTTTTTATTTACTCCCAAAAAATAAAAATAAAATAAAGATGACCCACAAGCAAACTTGAAAGAATTTATGCGAATGTTCAACAAATTTTCCAAGAATTTTAGAGTATTATTCTCTTTGATTACTACTTGTCAATGCGAATTAATATACTTTTGTCACAAAATAGTTTTTTTAGCCTTTAACGTTCAAGAGAAGTTTGCTCCATTTTATATAAAACTATTTTAAGCTTTCAATTGGTCTTGGCTCTTGAGGTATATTGGTCCCTTTAGAACTTAATGCTTGTTCTTTCCTATTATCTATATATATATATATATATTTTTTTTTTTTTTTTGCTAAACTTCTTTTATTTATCTTTATCCTCTATCTACGACCCACTTTTAGTGTATCATTCTCTTTGACTACTACTTGTAATGTAAGTTAACATACTTTTGTCATGGGATTGTTTGTCAAGCCTTTTGGCATTCAAAAAAGTTGTCCCTATTTTATTCAAAACTATTATAAGCTTTACTGGGATTATTCTTTCTCATTTTGTTTTATTAAGCAGGTATTAGCACAGGCATCACTGGGCTATTATTTCTATTCATTGGTGGATGGTGGTCATACAAAGTGGTAAAAAAAAGGAAGAATATTAGCGCAAGGAGAAGTTCTTCAAACGAAATGGTGTTTATTATTACAACAACAATTGTCTTCAAGTGAAGTGGCTGTTGAGAAAAACATCAAATTGTTTAATTCAAAGGATTTGGAAAAAGCCACTGACAATTTTAATGTGAATAGAATTCTTGTCAAGGAGGACAAGGCACTGTTTATAAAGGTATGTTGATAGATGGGAAAATTGTTGCAGTTAAAAAGTCCAAGGTAATTGATGAAGGAAAACTCGAAGAATTCGTTAATGAAGTCGTCATTCTTTCACAAATTAACCATAGGAATGTGGTTAAACTACTTGGTTGTTGTTTGGAGACAGAAGTTCCTCTACTAGTTTATGAATTCATTCCTAATGGAACTCTATCTCAATATCTTTATGACCAAAATGAGGAGTTTCCAGCAACATGGGATATGCGCTTACGAATTGCTACAGAAGTTGCAGGAGCTCTTTTCTACTTACACTCAGCAGCTTCTACACCCATTTTCCACCGAGACATTAAGACTACAAACATTCTCTTAGATGATAAGTATAGAGCGAAAGTAGCAGATTTCGGGACTTCAAGATCCATTGCTGTTGATCAAACTCACCTAACCACAGTAGTACAAGGCACCTTTGGATATTTGGACCCTGAGTATTTCCAATCAAGTCAATATACAGAAAAGAGTGATGTTTATAGTTTTGCTGTTGTCCTTGTTGAGCTCTTAACCGGAGAAAAAGCGATTTCTTCTACAAGGACAAAAGAATGCAGAAGTTTAGCCACATATCTCATTCATTCAATGGAGGAGAACAATTTGTTTGATATTATTGATGATAGAGTTATGAAGGATGCTAAACAAGAAGAAATCATAGCAGTTGCAAACCTTGCAAAAATGTGCTTGAACTTGAATAGGAAGGAACGACCTACAATGAAAGAAGTTGCAAAGCAGTTGGAGGTAATCCAAACATTGCAAAAAACTCCTAATATTCAACAAAACTATGAAGAGATTGAATATGTTAGAACTGAGATGCATGAGCAATGGGATGATGTTTCTACATCAACAATGTCAGGTGCAGACAGTGGTATAGCTTCATCTTCATGCTCCCGCCCACTGTTATCTTTTTAATTAGGCTAAAGTAAAAGCTTTTGTTGCAATATGTACTTAGTTTCATCTTGTGATGCTATATCTTTAACTTTTTTTTTTTTTTGGGTATTATAAAACTCATTTCATGGAATTAGTTCTTTAAGGTGGATTAACCTTACACTCTTGTGGTTGTACAATATAGCAAAAGTCTGCATTTTGGTATTTATAAGAATCCATTAGTATTATATGGATCAAATGATTTCCTTTCAAATTATTAGTATTATCATCTCACACTCTTGGTGCGATGGTCACTTCACAAGTATAAGTGATTGTGGAGTGTGGGGGCAAGAACCGAGATTCAAGTCTTCAGAAGGAAGCTTCACACATATATACACTTAAATTAGGCTATATTAGAATTCTATCTTATATCAAAAAAAAAATATATATATATATATATTGGTGTTAATAGTATGCTATGTGCCTAAAAGAGTTACAATAGTCATAATATGGTCGATCCCATATACCATACATGTCCAAGGCCTCTTCTTATAGTTCAAGCACCCACCGCAAGATTGCATTTTCTTGAAATTGGAAGTTTCCATTGTTGCACTTTCCATTTATTGAACAGTCTTAAATTGCCATCTTATTTTTTGTATTCCTCTTATGAAACAAAATGTCGAGAGAAAAGAATCATTCAAGCACACCAGGAATTGAAAATTTCTTGCATTAGTTGTGAGATTTCCCTCTTTTTTTTTTCTTTTTTTTTCTTTTCACAAGTAGGTGGAAATGGAACACATACAAATATTAATCTTCTCTCTACAGCCCTTAAGAGCATGTAGTTGGTTTCCTTGATGTGATGAAATTACACCCTTCCAGTAATGTGATAGGTTAATTAGTTATTTGCGTGATACATGGAAATTTAAGATTACCTTGCTATGCGTGCACGAAAAATTACTAGTAACAACCTTGCTATGTGTGCATGAAAAATTATCAAATAATTTTTTTTTTAAAGTAAATAGGGAAACATTTAATTGTAGTTGGATATATGACACGTGGAATTCATTTGATTTTTAAATGCTACACACGTTACAACTAAATAACAAGGTTTGTAGGTTGTAATTCTAGAAACACTAAGATTTGTAGACAATATGTTTAGCTAAAAAAAAAAAAACTTTTTGTACTGCTTTAGTCAATTCATCCACACGGTTGAATTAAATTGAGTAGTTTAAGAGCCTAATAATTATATCTAAGTTCTACCCTATTGAACTGCATTGCACCATCTTTACAACATTGGTAAGTTAAACCATGTAATTGAGTTCAATCGAGGAACCCAAGGTAAAATTCCTAAAAATCTATATCTAAGTTTTTCCCTATTAAGTAATGCTATATTGGCAAGGGACAAGGTTTTCCTCCAACTAGTTGCCATCTCTATATCTAGCTTACTTATAGTTTTACTAGGTACACCTTACATATGGCTTTAGGGCAACGCTCTCAACAATTAAGAGATCTATCTGAGGAACATGAAGACTAGTTGAAGTAACGAGCCTCCCAATATAATCTCCTTCAACTTATTATTTGGCAATTTATTAGACTATTCATGTATATTATTTAAAAAATCATATGACTAAAAATATACATGAATAATTTTTTGGGATAATTACAACCCCC
>NW_027069717.1:811082-817336 GCF_002906115.3 Quercus suber
AACACCCCCCCCCCCCCCCCCCCCCCCTTGAGATTTGAGGGAATGACACTCAACACTCAACTTGAATGGAAAAAACACTTTCCTCCCTTGAGGTTTGAAAAAATCAATACTCCTCTCCTTTTGTTTATATTACTAATGAAATATTCTAAATTTCTATAAGAATCTTTTTACAAAATATAACTATGGTTATTAAAAAAAATAACTAATAAATTTAGAATAAAAATGCAAAATTTATCAAGTACTAAAACACTTGCAATGGCAAATCTTTCCATAATCCGTTAAAAAATGAAAAGAAAAATTCATAATTAATTTTAAGATACACTTAAATTAAAAATTTAATACAATGAATTTTAATTTTGAAGGGAAGGATAATTCTTAAAACTTGCCCTTAAATCAAGGACAGGTTAATACATAATATTTTTAATATTAATTTAATAAAGTTTGGTCAATTAGATGACAAAGGAGAAAGTGTTTTTTTTCCCTTCAAGTTTGGGTGGAGTGTAATTTCCCCAAACTTCAAGGGAGATGAGTGTTATTATCCTTAATCCCTTTCTTTAATAGCTATGCAGTGGGTTAGAGGTAAACTTTTTCCATTAAGAAAGTGTTATTAATACTTAGTGTGCGTTTGAATACCGCTTATTTTGCTGAAAACTGAAAACAATAAAAAATATATATTTTGGCTACTGTTCATTAATGAAATCACTGTTCATTTGCCTATTTGCACTGTTCATGTTCCATGAATAGTGCAAGAGGCGCTGAACTTATATTAAAAAAAAAAAAAACGCAGACGTGCTGGCCGTGGACGCAATCCAAACAGGGCTTTAATACTCTTGTAGGTTTACCATTGACACCAATAAATCGTCTATTATTAATAACTAGCTACCTTGATACAATTGTGAAATACACTTTTACTCTAAACATATTGTATATATTTATATGATTATTCTAACGCAATCCAAACAGGGCTTTAATACTCTTGTAGGTTTACCATTGACACCAATAAATCGTCTATTATTAATAACTAGCTACCTTTATACAATTGTGAAATACACTTTTACTCTAAACATATTGTATATATTTATATGATTATTCTAACCAAATCTGAGAACCTCTTGCTGAATGTTGTAGCATCAGCCAAGGTACGCTCTAGGGGTGTTAAAAAAATCGTTTAAACTAGAATGATTGGTCAGATCGGATCGGACCGAACTGATTTTGTATACACATAAATTTTTAATATTTAAGAAAACCTTAATAAAAAAAATTATATATATGTTTGATAATTTAAAAATAATAATTGGAAGCCCAACAATGTAGGCCGAAGATTAAAAGTTGGACTGGACTGAACAGGATAGATAAAACCTGGGCAAATTGAGACTAATGACTTGTCTAGTCAAATTTAGTCTAGGGTTTTAATGAAAGGTTGACAATATTTTCACAATAAACCTAGGTGATAAGTTGTTATTGATCTTAATTTGAACACACAATTAAAATTACTTTAGGTAAACTACATATTTGTTCCCCATCTTTTACACCATATTTCAATTTGGTCTCTAACCTTTTAATTGTGTCAATTTGGTCCCTAACCTTTTTAATATTGTGTCAATTTAGTCTCTACAATTATATATTAGATGAAAATTGTTAATATGACAAACGACCAAAAGAAAATTTTAGTTTATTGTTACATCAACAAAAACTAATTTTTTATTTTGATCATCAATTTTGTCATTAATTTTCAACCAAAAGATAACGGTAAGGATTAAATTAACACGGTACTGGTTAGAGACCAAATCGACATAATTAAAAGATTATGAATCAAATTAAAATATGATGTAAAGGATATGGGCCAAATTCGTAATTTACCGAATTACTTTTTTATCTACCAGCCAATAACAATGGGGGATGGACCGACATATGGGGCCAGGCTCTCCAGACATTCCATAATTTTTTTTTTTTTCATATATAATATAGCTTAAAATTAGTTTAGACCCAAGACAAAATATAGTTGGGCCCCTTGCTTCAAATTAGTCTGCTTTCATTATCGACATGCCTATCCAAGCTTTGATTTTACTTGTTCATCTCTCCTAGTCCTATTGTACATCACCTCCTTATTTTATAAATTAGTTGTGACGATTAGAACCCAATGATCTATATCTTGATTCCGAGTGTTTTTGATTCCCACGATTGGTGATCTTCCAGATTTGAGGATTTGGATTGATTGGTTTGCAACAAAGAAAAAATCTTAAAGGCTTATCAAAAAGAATCTTTAGGCCTAAGTGGCTAAGCCCCTTTAGTTAAAATTCAATTCTTTGCAAAATCTCTAATGATTTTAAATGTATCTCATAATAATAGTTTTCGAAAAATCCAAAATATGGGCTAATGCTTTTACTCCACGACAAGCCCAACACATTCAACAATGCAAAACATAAGAGCATTTACATCCCAAAATTCTATCCCATCATGTTTTACCATCTCAAAAAGTTACTTTATCAATTATACCATCCAATTTTACAATACTCTCAGCATTCTAACTTTTATTTTACAATACAACACATTAAAATAATATTTCTACACAATAAAATAATATATCCCAAAACCCAAATAAAAACAAAAATCCATAACCCAAAAACCCGGTGAGAGAGAGAGAGGAATTGATAAAGTAAGTGAATAAAGTATTATTTTATTTTTTTTTTTTTTTAAGAATTGAGCTACAGTGCAATTCTACCTTTAGAATTGCATTGTAGCACTATTGCAATTTTTTTTTTTTTTTTTTGGTAATAGTTGGTTTTTACAAGTTCGGATGTATGAGGGGGTTTTGGGCTTTTATACTAAATTTTCCCTACATATAGCATATGCCATTTCCAATGTGAATGCTCTAAAAAAATTCCAAAAAAGTAGACGAATTTGGTATTGAAATGAACAAGCACTATGTTACCCTTTGAAAGAGAATGAAGTCCATTATTATAGCTCAATAATTTGAGTCTAAATCTTCTGTTCCATTTTTCCTGCTCTACTTTATACTCCACTAATAAATACTTGCCACATGTTCACCTAATTAATTAAATACTATCATTATTGACAAATTAATACTACAGTTATTAATTAATAGTAGTATTTAATTAATTAGATGAACACGTAGCAAATATTTATTGATGGAGTATAGAGTGGAGCAGGAAAAGTGGGACAGAAGATTTGGACTCCAATAATTTATAGCCACAACATGGTATTCGACAATGGCATCCCTAGAGGTAAAATTTAAAAAATATGTCTTTGTTGTCACAAATCCATGAGCCAATCAAAAAGCATTAGTCCCACCAATAATTGGTGATGGGATAGCGAAAAATGGCACCTGTGGTTCGTCCAGAGGGGTCGTCCATGACGTGCAGTTTGCCAAGCAACTAGGCCATCTCCTATTCGTCCAGACCTCTCTTTCCTGAGAGGTCGACCAATTGGGTAGATCCCGTAATCAAGTCAAAAGGGTCGTCCACGGATGAATCGCATGGACGACCAAAGAACAGCATGACAAAGGGTCGTCCATAAGCATTGCACATGGACGACCACACGATACTTAGCAAATTCTGAAGCGGTTAATCAACCCGTGTTTATCGCCGTCAATTTCTCCCAAGTATGTAACTTCCAGCAGCGGTTATGACCGTTGAAGAAGTTACGTCCGGATTCCACAAATCTGGGGGAAGTTATTGAATCCAATAACGCCCTAAAGTACCCTATATAAGGACCGGTCGAATATGTAAAGGTAGATATTCTGAGATCCTTACATTACAGTTAGATTTAGAGAGGAAGCACTAACTTACCATCGGAGGATATTGGACCGGTCCACCCCGGTCATTCCTTTGATTCTTTCTTCTTTTCAGGCCTTGCAAACGTTGTAGCCCACCGAAGCCGAAGTGTTCAACCAAACTGATTTTATCCAACATCAGTTTGGCGCCGTCTGTGGGAAACGTGAATTGTTTTGCAATTTAACTTTCTGAGAAAAAGGTTGAATGGTTCGGACTAGGTCGAGGGCTACAAGCCCAGGCCATCAGGGAAGCAGAGATGCTTCAAGCCATCCCCATCGAAATCACCAATCAGCGCCTGCCACGCAGACGCCTTCCATCCAACACATACAGTCCATGGCGGCCGCGATGGCGGAATTAACCCGCCAAAACCAAGAATTGACTAGGGAGATAGAAAGGCATCGACGAGAAGGACAAGCTGAGGGACAATCTTAGAGTCGAGGAGAAAATCCTGAGCCCGAGATTCAATCAAGAGGCACCACTTCACGAAGGGTGCCACATCTGGAGAAGGAAATGGATCAGATGAGAAAGGTTATGGATGAGATGAAGGAGAACATGAGAAGGGAAAATCCTATAGAGGATTTGGTCCACCGAACAGACTCCCCTTTTTCTGCTTCCATCAATGGGCATCCCTTGCCGCCTAAGTTTAAAATGCCTTCCCTGGACTCGTACGATGGAACACGTGATCCCTTTGATCATATCGCTACTTTCAAGACAACAATGCATCTCCAAGGAGTTCTAGACAAGATCATGTGTAGAGCCTTCCCTACTACCCTTAAGGGGCCAGCGCGTCTATGGTTCAGCAAAATACCCCCAAATTCTGTGAGTTCTTTTGAGGAGTTGAGCAAGTTATTCGTCAATAATTTCATAGGGGACAGAGACATAAACGTTCCTCGTCCAGTTTGCTGACTATAGAGCAAGGAGAAAACGAGAGCCTGCGTTCCTTCATCACACGCTTCAATAGGGAAGCCTTAACAGTGGACGAGGTGGACGATAAGCTCCTATTGGCAGCCTTCCATAATGGGGTCAACTCTGATTTGTTTATTCACAAGTTGTATGAGAAAGAGCCTCAATCCATGGCTGAGCTCGTCCATTCAGCCCAAAACTTTATGAATGCAGAAGACGTTATCATAGCTAAAAAGAGGAAGAGAGTTGAGAGAATGGAAGCCAACCCCCTGCGTCATCCTGACCAGGGGCCTCGTCCAAAGAAGGGACGAACGGAAGACAAGAAGGACCGAGACAGGGATAACAGAAAGGCAGGCCCATCAGCAAGGAATCAGAATTACACACCCTTGAATGCCCCACTCGATCAAGTGCTCATGCAGATTAAAGATGATCCTTCCTTGAAGTGGCCAGAAAAGATGAAAGGAGACCCTAACAAGCGCAATAAGAATAAATATTGTCGCTTCCATAGGGATCATGGCATGACACGGATGAGTGTTATGACTTAAACAGCAGATCGAGAATCTTATCAGGCAAGGAAAGTTGAGGCATTTCGTCGGAAGAGATCATAAAGATGAAAAATTGAAAGCGAAGATGGAAGAACCATCACGGCCCCCACTAGGAGAAATAAGGGTTATCATTGGTGGGACGTCGATGGGGCAGTCTGCCAAGGCAAAGAAGACGTACCTCAAAGCAGTGCAGAACGTCCAACTCTCTGGACGACCCCCAAGACGAAGGAAACAGACGAACCAGCCATTACCTTTACGGACGAAGAAGCTGAAAGGATCCATCATCCGCACGACGATGCAATTGTTATTACCCTGCTTATAGCAGATTACAAAACCAGGAGGGTGTTGGTGGATAATGGAAGCTCCGCGGATATATTGTATTATCCGCCTTCCAGCAGATGAGGATTGGACAAGATCAGCTTCGTCCAGCATTCTCGCCACTGATAGGATTTGGGGGAATGAAAGTGCAGCCCGTGGGTACCATTACCTTGCCTGTAGTGGTAGGGTCATACCCACAGCAGATAACTAAGGAAGTAAATTTCCTTGTGGTGGATTGTTCGTCCTCATATAATGCCATCATTGGAAGACCAACTTTGAACAGTTGGAAGGCAGTAACTTCCACCTACCATCTATCAGTTAAATTCCCGACGGAATGCGGAATTGGACAAGCACAAGGAGATCAATTGGCAGCCAGGGAGTGTTACCTAGCCATGTTGGCTATGAACGAGCAAATGCATACCATGAGTATAGAAGAAAGGAAGATTGTTGCAGAACCGACTGCAGTATTGGAAGATGTTTTACTACAAGAAAATGATCCTGAGAAATTCACTAGAATTGGAACAAGTATGAAGGAGAAGGCGAAAGAAGACCTCGTCCAGTTTCTAAAAAATAATGCCGATGTATTTGCATGGAGCCATGACGACATGCCTGGTATTGACCCAGGTGTAATCACTCATCGACTGAACGTGTCCCTCTCTTCTAAGCCTATTCGTCAAAAGAAGAGGGTGTTCGC